>NW_028141166.1:0-115655 GCF_030444845.1 Prenolepis imparis | reverse complement strand
AACGGCTTATACGGAAACATAACATCAATCACTATTCTACATATTCGGTATTGAAGGCATCGGTCGTCGAGCGATTCAATCGCACGCTGAAGAACGACATGTGGAAGATGTTTACGCTGAATGGAACTTACAAGTGGATCGACGCGTTGCCGCGGCTCGTATCGGATTATAACGCGCGCAAGCACCGAACAATCAGCATGCGACCCGCCGACGTCACCCCCGCGATCGCTGATAAACTTTTAAAAACAGTATATAGTAACATAAAGATTGCCGCTCCGGCGAAATTCAAAGTAGGTGACCCGGTACGCGTTAGCAAGTACAAGAAACTTTTCGAGAAGGGTTACACGCCAAATTGGACGACGGAGGTTTTTAAGATTGTTAAAGTGCAGCGTACTAATCCCGTAACCTATCTACTCGAGGACTATCGCAAAACATCTGTCGCTGGAGCGTTTTACGAGCACGAGTTGCATAGCGCGAATTATCCGGACGTATATCTCGTGGAGAAAATACTGCGCAGGAGGGGTGACGAGGTTTACGTGAAATGGCTGGGATTTGACAATTCGCACAACTCTTGGATACATAAGGATAATACAATTTAATTCATACAAACTGTATTTATTAATTACTCAAAAATTAAAAAATATATAATATGTACAACATATAAAAATATATAAGATCTTTATTAATACATCCTTTCCGTTACTATATGAAATACATACACATATGTTACATAACATTATATCACACATACATTATATTACATTATATTTTATAAGGGTATCTGGTAATGTCCCCATGGTAATGTGTCGGTCGAATCAGGTATGATATACCGCTTATCGTCGTACGGACTTAGAGCAATTTTCGTCTCGCGAATGGTGTATACTTCATGCAATTTCGATCTAATACATGACTGACTACGTGTCATTTCAATCTCTTCATTCAGGCACCGCGTATAATCGTCGAATGTTATCGTTCTCGCGACAACGTTACTTTTGACACCTTTAACTTTTTTTGTATCTTTCTTACCATCTACTCGCAAAGCGTACATTTTTGCTCTAAGTCCTACAAATTCAGTCATTATCGTACCGTTATTTTCATCTTTCATTAGACCTGGCACCTTTTTATTCACAAGCGGTATACCGTACGCGTTGTCAATTGGATAATCGCTCGTATCGAATCTAGCGATATCGCGTTTCATATTTTCATACACGTCTTCGCATTTAATATGATATATTAAACTATCTGTATCGGTGTACATTACCCGACATCTGTCACGATAGAGCGGTGACATGTACTCGTAGTGAAATTCATACAGACACACTTTCGATATATCGAGTATACACATGCCAACATAGATTGGTTTGTTAAATTTTACTTCTAGTTTACGTAATTCTACAGCAATTAAATTTTCCGAAAAGACGCTCCTGCTATGGAAATTTGGTTTAGCAATCATCGCCTCTGCTCCGTATCGTCCGTCCCACTTTGTCAATAATTTTACATCGACACGATTACGCACATTTTCCATCGTTTTGCCAAATACCGCATTATTCATCAATTTGTATAAATTTTTTTCGAAATCATTTTTTGCTTGCGTTCTAAATTGCGTATTAAGTTCAATGTAACCGCGAAGCCATGTGGATTGAGTGAATTGTAATATGCGATGTATTTTTGTAACTTGAAGGCCGTGATGCGTACATTGCTGCAGGTTACGGTAGTGTATCACGTAACGCTTTTTATCGTATAATGTCGCGAGCAGCTTATCTTCCCGCTTACCGGGTGGTTTATCGCGTGTCGGGCAAAACGGTAGGTCAGTGTGCGCGTCGTGAAGACATTGTGGATATTCTAAATCTACTTCGAGGATATAGCCTATAGGCGAATCGAGCGTGATAGATGATATATCAAAATTAGATATGTCATCGACCCATCGGCATAAGGCAACGGTTGGCACATTGCCCATCCATACAAATTATTTACATCTAAATACATTAAATATGATGATGGTTTCGACGGATCATACGATTGCATGTACTTGTTATTAGCATGGGTGTATCTATTAGAACATTGACTTAAACCACCGCGTATTCCCCGTTCGATAAACATAACCATATCGATATCGGTAAGTAATTCGAATGTTATATTTGTGTGTTTTAACATGGCATCCCATGTATACCCGGGAAGAGTATAATAATATGCAGGGTCGAGTCCATAACTCGCGATGCAAGTGTCGCGAAAGTTTTCAAAAATATCTGCTAATAACATGACATCAATTTTTAAATATAGATCACTATATTCGCCTAGCGTTCTAAGGGAGAATCGGTTCCAGACGTTCTCGGCGTGCGCGTAATCGCTCTCGGATATTGTGCTACCGGTCAAAGAACTGTAAAATGATTCGCGCGGCGGTAAACATGTATCTTGCAATTTGTCGATACAATCTATATATTCGTATGGAAAGACACCCTTCCGTGTTAATAGATTGAAATTTTCTGTCGGTAAATTTTGAAATTCCGATTGTAAAATTTTTAGTTTCTCTTTATTCAAAAAAGATGCTAATTTATCAAGACTTGCAGCGAGAAATTTATATGAATCGATAAAACGTAATTTTATATGATTTTTCGAATTGTCTTGTGTCAATTTAACAGTCTTTGTAAATGAAATATATTTTTCCTTCGTTATCGGAAGTAATTCGATTTCCCCTTCGAACGCTGTAGCTATATCCTCGATAATGAAATGCGCGTCGTAACCGGATAGATTATGGAAAACTATTGGAATACAAAAAGTTTCTTTATAATTTAGATTGCAATTTGAGTGCGCGGGACCTCTGTATCGTCCAGTCAGATGGCAATGATCGCGTACGCGTGTATCGTCTTGTACGAATGGTTTTTCGCATATATGACAATGCGTTGCGCTGTGAAATTTTTTCCACTCGTCTAATGTTAAATTTACCATGGGAACATTTGTCGTTAAAACAGTCTTTATACGTAACGCTAAATTTTTAAGTTCTTCAGCGAACCATGAAACGCAATCAACGCTACGGCGAGAATTATACGCGGATAACGAGTTGTCGTACGAACAATGCATATAATAAGCGATGCTGAATACCTTGTGATGTTGATGTTGATAATTTGTCGCTTCTTCGGTCTTTGCCAAAACGCATTCCAAGTCGGCGTACACTACAAACGGAAGTCGCTCCTTTCTGTTGTAGTTGTCAAACGATAACCACTTGTCTTTATCGCTTGGTAACCGGATAGCGCAGTCGTTTATCTTTCCGCAGTCTACTGTATGTGACTGCAACTTGTTCTCCGATCCGAAATAGTGCAAGCATCTATGAATGAAAAAAAAAAAATTACAATTTTATTTACAATTATATTTTAATATATAATTTGCAATAAATATACACACCGATCGCAGATATATTTCTTGTGACCATTTTTGCTCAATTGCGTATTCACAAGGCGGGATAGATTCTTGATCCACGCGAAATGTCCAACGCTGTTACTATCTTGCACATACAGCAAGTTGACATGCTTGTCTTTCTTTTGCTCCGAAAGACGTATCGGGACGATGTTATTCTCAATACTATATACATTGATGGAGATATTATTTGCTAGTTCAAACTTTTTAATTTGATTTATGGTCACTGGAAATTCAATGTCTTGGAGATTCAGCACTGTCGTGTAATGAGGATATGACGATGTTCTCTCATTATATTTTGCAATTGGATGCAGAGCGGCCACCACTGACCACGCGAAACATGCATTGTCCGTTGATCGCACGTTCACCACCGCTCTCTGTCACAATTTGTCGCGGCAAGTTTAGATAACACCCTGCGCGCATTGAATTATACTTGTTTATATTTATAGTCAAGTTAATTATTTGTGACAACGCCCAACCACTATCGCGTTCTTGAAACTCTTCTAGCGATGCTAGCGTGGGCTCGATAACGCGGCGCTCGTACCACTCGTGTAAATCGGACGTGCGAAAGAGTTCATAGTTTTTTGTATTGACACTTTTGTTGGCGCGTTTATCACCGGACACAAACTCGCCATTAAACACGGTGTTCACTTTTACATTAATGTGTTTTTGCATCACTTTCTGCACGTGTTCGATCACAATGTCTTTGGCATCTTCGAGAAATTGACGAGGTTCGATGTAATTATTGTTTATTACCGCACCGGTTAAGATGCGGCTCTCGAACGCCGTATCAATCTCTCGCCAAACTAGTCTTTCCGCGTTATTGTCGCCACTGTATTCACCACCACTGGATATAAATTGTTTCTGCAATCGAATTTTTGCACCCTCGAGTCGCGCGATTCTAGCCACCAAAGATTGTCTATTTCCAATCGAGAGTCGCGGACGCTTGTTACGGCTGTTTTCTTCGAGCAAATTGATAAATTCCTCGCAGCGCAGCGCCCATGCAAAATATTCACCCAAGGTGGTGACTTGGCGGGACCGCTCCAACAGATCGCGTTCGTTCTGCTCGATGTTTTCCATTATTTCTTTTATTCACTATTATACCACTAACACTTCTAATACAAGAAAGTAGCCACTAAACTTTTTTCACCGCTGCATCTATGCGCTTTCAAATCGTACTATGGTTTGACGCGCTCTCATCCTCCTTATATATATTTCACCTAATTCTATCTTCTTTTCTAACATTTGGCGTATCTCAAAAGATAGTTTCCCGAGATATTGGTTTTATGGATAGAGGAGTAAGGACACAAGCAGCCGAACGTTTGCGCCGATACGTTGCATTCTTCCTTAAAAAATATTAAGAAAAAATGTTTCGCTATCTGTTTACGACCGATTTTCTGCGAGGGTACAAAGCAGCCGAACGTTGGCGCCGATACGTTGCATTCTTCCTTAAAAATATTAAGAAAAAATGTTTCGCTCTCGTTTATGGAGGATTTTCCGCGAGGGTACAAAGCTGCCGAACGTCAACGCTTTTGCACCTAATCACGTTTCAACATGTTCGTCGCAGCGTTGGCCCTAAAATCTTCATTTCTTTCCTAATGATAAAATGTCCATAAAATGAAAAACATAGTTTTATGGATTCTAGAACGCTCCGTTGACAAGTTCGAGCAGCCGGACATCGGCGCTTCCGTAATAAAATTATTCTAATGAGGATACAAAATTGTCGATCGTCGGCGCTTGTTCTATACCTTTTTGGGAAAATGTCTAGGATCCCTCATAAAAAAAAAAAAAAAAAGTCGTAAAGATATCCATCTACAAATATTGCACTCAGAAAACTCCCCTCCCTCCTTTGTCGAAACATCCCCTCCACCCGCGTGACGTCAGTCCCCGCGCCTACGAGATTCCCCCGCCCCGCGTGACGTCATACCCCGCGCCGAGAGATACCCCCGCGCCCCGCACTCCCCTCGGAGCCCCATGGGTTAGAATTGGCATAGTATACCTACTCATGAGCATTTTATTGCTACTTCATTTGTAAATAATCGTTCTAATATTCGTTTTATATTATCACGAGCTCCTTGGCCCCCAATTTTTGAAATAAAATTTTTCTATAACAAATATATATTATATTAAATAATGTATATAGTTAATTATATAAATAGTAATTTATAAGTATATTATTATATCTTTTAATTTAAAACAATTGAAAGATTTACTATTCACTTTAATTTAATTTAATATAACATATAACTTTAAACTTTACTTACAAACTGAGATTGCATTTCTTCTTCTGACAAATTGTCATTAAACTCCTTTATTTCATTAATTGTTTTTAGTGGTAGTACATCTCTAGCTTTTTCTGTTGGACCAGATATTCTAGTAAAAGGAGTTATATGATCCACGCGCTGTTTCAAATCGTGTAATGAGAGTTTTGTATTAGTAGTTATTTGTAATAACTGGTCAATTTTATCTGAAAATAAAAATATATAGATATTACAATGTAAAATACATATACATAGATTTGCTTTTACTAATTTTATTTTACGTACAATCTAAATTTTTAATAATTATTTCAATATCATCTGAAGTATTTTTTGATGTTGAACTTTGTGGAATTACTTTTAAATTGTTGTTTCTTATTGAAACATTATTATTATTATTTGGAGGAGCACTGTTATTGCTTGATTCATCTGTCGTTTGTCAGATTCTTCCGGAAAATCAGGCAATTTATTCTCTATAATATACAGCAAAAATATATATATGTAATAAATATATATTTTAATGTAAATTTAAATGTGATATACTATAGTAATTACGTGATAAATACCTGATGATTTATTTTTATTTTGTGGTTGAACATTCTCTGGACTAGAATCTTTGTCACTGTAATGACTTAATTTTTTTGAATATCGTTTACGTCGTCCTCTTCCTAGCTCTTCTTCATTTGCACTTGTATATTGAGAATCCTTTGCTATTTTCCTAGCTTTCTCAATTGTGTCTATGTTAAAAAATATATGCACGCAATTAATTTTTTTATTTATCTGTTAATAATTTTATAATAAATAAAAATTTTCATACTACAAAATCTTGCTAAGTTTACATTTAGTCTTTGCCAGGTTGATTTAACCGGTTCAACACGTTTTGATATTAAAGTTGATAAATTTTTAGTATTGGAAGGTGGCCACCAACAGCTAGGACCATCCTCATCAGAATCGATAAGCCAATTACTTGGTACTTCTGATGTACTGTCATCGTCAAATGTAACAACAGCAAACATTTTTATTATTAAAATCTAAAAATCAATAAATAAATGAAGAGATAAAATTAGATAGATTTAGAATCATATGTTACAATTATGTCATCGAAAAATGTTAATATGAACTGCTTACAGCTTTACGCTTCAAATATTTTAGAAGTTTTTTTTTAAGATGTAATACACATTAATAAAATTTAATAAAATTCCAAATAATTTGTATAAATATTAATAAGTCAAAACTTCTTAATTGTAGTTAATAATTATTAAACAATAAAATAAATAATTTTACTTAATCAATTAGTAATTGAATATTTTTTACTATTTGAGGTTAGAAACAACACATTTTAGATTTCCTGAACTTATTGTAATTAAACAACATATGTATAATGCCAATTGATACGAAAAGACAAAAACACGTAATATAATATAATAAAATATTTGAAGATTATAATTAAACTAGCGTTTCGGACCGCGCTTCGCGCGGTCCTCAAAGCTTTTATAATTCGGACCGCGCTTCGCGCGGTTCTCATAAAGCCTTTATAAAACCTGATTTAACACAAAAGATTAATTGTTCTGTCTGTATTACCGCGAACTACTTCCATATTTTTGGATCGATTTTCACGAAATTTATATCAAATGTTGCAAATTTTTCGAAGATGACTACTATTATTTTTTTTTCACTCTCTGATATTGTATTTTGCGTCTTGTTTTGCATAAACTTAAATATTTATAATTAAAATTTTATTTGCTTATATTAATTTTTTTTATTATTTTAATTTCCACACAATTTAATATGTTTTAAATCTGAAACATTAGTTTAGTAAATATATATACATACAAATTTTAATTTTTTTTATTATTTAATTATTATACCCATTTTTTTTCCTTACTCAAATATTTTTTGATTACGTCTAATGTACCCACCGCTAATCCGCTATTATTAGCTCTCATACAATTTCATAATTCTTCAATTTACAAAATTTCTCTGTATATTACATTTTTTGTAAAACATTTTTCACTTCCTTCAATTAGATGTCCTTGATTGCTAAATTCATCAATCTTAATTTTTACACTTTCCCTTTTGGTTGCTCTAGAAAATGCCACATAAAGTTGACCATGAGCAAATACAGGATGTGGCAAATAAATCCCAATTTTTTTTCAACTCTGTCCTTGTGACATTTTATTTATTGTCATAGCAAATGATACTCGAATAGGAAACTGTCTTCGTTTAAATTTAAATGGCAATTCCAAATCACTTGTAATTAAATCTATCCTTGGAATGATGACAATCTGTCCTCGAGCAGGACCAGTTAGAACCTCCGCATAAATTAGATTATTTTTCAAATTAGTTACAATAAATCTTGTTCCATTACAAAGTCCTTTCTTAGTATTTAAATTTCTTAATAGGATTATTATAGCACTGACTTTTATTTTAAGTTGATGAACTGGCATTCCAGAAGGTGTCAGAGAGTTTAAAAACTCAGTTGGAAAATTTAATTGTTCCTGTGGATCATCACTTACTATCACTTACTAATAAAGTCAATTGAGAGATATTCCCTTTCCTCTCCTTCCATTTGACAAAGGATTGCGTCATTAATTTTAAAAGTATCCTCATTTTTAGGACAAAGTATCGCTCGATCTGGATTTTCTCTAATCCGTTCCATGGTGATTCTATCACCAAAAATCTCATTAATAAGAGATTTTTTTGATATAAAATCTTTGGGGATTTCAATTGTATCGAGATGTAGTCCATCCGTATTTGATAATTTACCATCTCCGAGTTGCATTAGCCAATTTGAAAATTCTTTTTCTTCCGCAGTTCTCATATTTTGCTGTAATTTAACTTGAATTACGTTACTCCATATAGGGTTGTATTTTACAGTAGATTCAATTATAGCTGCTTTTTGTGCATGAGGCACTACTGGGAGATTTTGTCTGAAATCTCCTGCAAATAAAATTACTTTTCCTCCAAATGGTCGAGGATTCTTCATCAAATCCTTTAAAAGTTTATCAACTGCTGTTAAAGCATGTCCAACAGTCATGCTCACTTCATACCATATGATTAATTTGGCATTAATCAATTCTCGTGCAACTTGAGAATTTCCTCTAATATTTGATTTAGCTCCATCATCAATTGGGATTGAAAGCTTAAACAGAGAGTGATAAGTTCTTCCTCCTTTCAGAAGTGTGGCTGCAATTCCAGTTGAAGCACATGGAAGAATTATTTCGTTTCTTCCTCGAATAACACTTAAAAATGTGTTAAATAGGTATGTTTTACCATTTCCTGCAAACCCGTCAATAAAAAATAACCTCTGAGGTTCATTTTCATTTTCAATTGCTCGCATGACTATATCGTACACGTGCTTTTGCTCAGCATTTAGTGTCGATAATAAATAATCACCACGTATTCTTTCTTCATCCACATTATACTCTGTTACGTAAATATTTACTGGAGTTGGATTTGGCAATTGGAAGTTCTCACAGTTACTTCCATTATTTATCAGAATTCCTTGTATATGGTTTAAAGCCATATTTTCAGGATTTACATCATTGTTATGTACAAAGTCCTCAATCATGAAATCTTTATATTTATTCCAAATTGTTGGTACATCTGTTGGAGTTCCAAAGATGCAAATGTAAGCAAATAATTCTCGAAGTTGTGCAGGCATATTCGATTCTGTTGCTTCTTCCAGCGTTTTTCCCCAAAGATTATCAGTTTCTACCAAGTTTTTTGCAATTGCTGCATCTTTAAATGTATTATAAAGAACTCCATTTACAGTTCTCAAATCTTCAAAACATTTAGCTCCAGTCACATGTAGTAGAAGAAGACGGAGATAAAATCTCTCAATATCTTTTATGCTTACTGTATAGAGTCTTGAAATTATTTTTTCACCACCTTTTTTGCGTGGCTTCCACTTAGTTTCTTTTTTATCATATACATAATGATAAGGAATATCTGTGTAAATAAAATTCACTGCATTTTCATCAGATTGATTTAATTTGAACCATGCAGTCAGCGTAGTATTTCGAGTGAGCTCTCTCTGAGCAGCTTGCTCTTCATTTCCTGCTCGAAAATAAACCATTTGACGATTAGGCAAACGAACTGCCAATCTGATTACTGTATGAGACCTCATAAACAGATCGTATCCGTTCAGTCTCCACATTGCTTCTGGAGCACTAATATATCTTGCATCCAGGAATGAGTTAATTTCATCTATTTTAATTAGCCTTGTGCCATCTCGTGCTTGCACTTCAATCGCAGCACAGTCAAATCCTTTATGAATATATTTATATAAGTATTTTACGCTCTTCACCGATGAACATATTTCCAAATTGATATGTCGATCATATTTCATGATTAAATATGGTGAATATGGCACCACCCATCGATTATCAACTTCTTTGCCTCTAACGATGTGTTTTTTACCAAAATTCCTTCGTTGATACTGTGACGTGACAGTTTTCATTTGGTGAAATTGTCCGTCACAAGGGTCGCGAGACCCGACCGGGGGGGTGATTTTGGGACCTCTGCTCTCTCTAAGATAAGAAAGAGAGAGAGCGATTCGAGCGCGGAATCGGACGCGATTCCGCCGCTGCGCGTTGCGATTGCGTGCTGCCGTAGCTGTTGCGATTGCTGCGGCAGCTGTTGGCGAAATTAGCGAAGGTCGAGGGAGAAGCGACGACATCTCATCCGGACGAAAAAGCGGCAAAAGGAAGGAAACAGGACGAGGGGAGGCCACGCCTTACGGAACACGCTCGGTGAGACCGCTATTGAACTATCACGACTGTAAATACTTTTCGGGACAGTAGATGCCGCGTAAAATTAATATCCATCTCCTCTTCCCTAGGGATCGAGAGCTGAGGAAAAGGGGAAGGCCACTCCGCGCGAGAAGTGCGCAGGAGCCCCGCCACGGAGTTACGGCAAGGGACCCGATGGCATGCCCGGCGCCCGGACCCGGATGCGATCCACGATCGATTGAGGACTCGCGGCGGACGACATCCGGTGTCCGAGGCGGCCGGAATCAGGCCCCCCGTACGCTGCCGCCAGATTTTCCCGCCCGTATCCTACGGGAATGGAGGAACGTCCGGAAAGAAAAGAGCGCGGAAGCGATGAGCCGCCACCACGACCGCGGGGATCCTCCGGGCCGCCTCACGGCCCTGATTACGGAAGCGCCCCGAGCGGCTTAGTTCGGCGATACGGCGCCAGCGTGTCTCCGGCGAGACTTCCACTCGTCACTGTCGGGCAAGACGCGCGAGGGAGTAGAGGTCCTGACGACGAGAAAGAGGGAAGCGCAGAAAGAGATAAAAGCGAGAGTGACGTTGCGGAGGACGAAGCTGGTGAGACGTCGTCGCCATCCCCGACCCATTTAGAAGGTAGATTGTTCGAGCGAGTCGCACCGGCGAAATAGAGCCGAGTCAAAGTAGTTGCCGAAATAATTGCCGAAATGGCGGCCGACGCCACGTCATAGATTCTCGGGAAGCCTTGTGTGACGGCCACCGGAGGACGACTCGCTCGAACCCCTTATTACGCGAAAATCTCTCTCTTTTCGGCGAGCCCACAGTCCGAGCTCGGCGATAGAAGGTTTTGTCCGATTCATTTGTGTATCGCGAGTATACGTTTCTCGTTAGCTGTCGAGTATAATTAATAAGATCGGTGAGCTCGTAACGTCGTATTTAGCGCGGGTATTTTGTTACTGTTAATTTATAATGAGCGAAGGGCGGTATACGAGAAGGGCCTGACCCTCAGTTCGGTGGTAATCGGCGCGAGCGAGAAGTCCCGGATTCGATACTCACGCGGGTAGCCGAAGGAGCGGATCACGTGCGCGGCGCGGGTACATTAATGTCCCGGCGCGTGACCGTACGTTTATAGTATCGAATTTCGGGCGGCGCGAGCGACTTCCGCATATTTCTAATACGACGACGTCCGTATGCGAAAATTTCGATGTGACTCGGATCATATTACTCTGTCCAATTATATTCAACGGTCTCCTCTGTCGACCGAATGTCCGTCGGTCTTTATACCATGTATTGAATTTATATCGTTCTGGTCTTTACTTGTACTTAGGTCCGTAATACGATTTCTTATTTATTACTTTATTTTACTTATGTAAATATACTCAGAAAACCCATCAAAGTCGCCCCGTTATTCTCCTTCTTTCGCTGTCGCAAACCGAACCCCTGCTGTCGGCCGAGCTGCCGCGCCTTTGGTCGTCGCGATCTCTTGGCGGATGTTGGGTCGGGCGTGCCGGATTCGAGACGGACGCGGCTACCGCGTCGCGGAGTCCCAGTGAGTAGCGGCACGGCTCCCCGTGCCTGGCGCCCATTCCGGTTGTAAAAACATTCAATAATTTAACCCGCACGCTCGAGCGCCCGAATACTCCGAGAGGTCGTGCCGAGGGAAGTTCCGCGAAAATAACGATAATTATTAAATCGAATGAAAATTTATCGGTTATAAATTGGCGCCCAACGTGGGGCTCGAAGATCCGATAAGCGACGGCGAATTTGGAGAGTATCGGGAAAATACAGATGGGAATTTGGAAGACGTTTTCTTTTTTTTGGAATTCGTATACTTTACGACTGTACTTGATTATTTCGATTATTTCGATTAGTAGATGGAATTGTGTCCGATTGTTATTGAGAGCACAGAGGACACGAAATATTATTGCGATTGTGATTTAGCTACAGTATTATTATAATATAAGTGACATACGATCTCTCCCGACGAAAACATTTTTTTTTCCTCCTCTCTCTCTCTCTCGGTCCTTCTCGTCGCTCGCAGACGAGAACCGTCAACAGCACGTCTCAGCTGATGTTGGACAGTGGTTCTCACGGGAAAATTGTGAAGTAAGATAGACGGAAAATTTGAGAACCCACATATTAAGAGAAAGCATTACGAGAAAATTTTCCTCGTTTCGATTTTGCACTATACTGGTGCTATGTTTCGTTAGTATTACGTGAATAATACTTGTCAAATATATGACAGTTTTCTTATATTTTTTTTTGTGTTTTTGTTGTTTTGAATGTTTTCTTCCTTTTGGGAGATGTATGTCATTTATCTGAATTTCTGCCTGGAATAATTATTCTTCTTTCTGTGTATGCGAACTAACCCGTTTCTTGCAGCTTTAAGCTCGAACGCCGATAAGTGATTGGGTGGGATATTGCGAGACACGGTTTATTCGGGATTCGCGAACGAGCGAGCCGTGGAACTTCGAGTGTTGGAAAAGGGTATACGATACGTTATTAGACGGGGACGTTTGAACAAAATTGGGAGCCTGCTCGGGGTTTCGGTTCTGTCATTTTAGTATGTTGCCGTTAATGATATGGATTCCCATGACGAACAATTCACCGCGTGGGTAAATCAGTTGACAACGGATCAGCTGTGCGACGAGTTAGAGAGGCGCGGATTGACGACCGACGGATCAGTACCCGTATTGCGTAAGCGCTTACTCAAGGTCATGAGAAGCAAATCACGTGGGGGGGACCCCCCGACTGACCCCGCGACGGAGGGGCCGTTCGAGGAGGGGGAAAGCGAGTTCGACGGTTCACGCGATACAAAGATTCAGATGGAGGAGGACGAGGGTGCGGGCCCTTCGCAACCCCCGTTACGGCCCCCGATGGTTAGAATACCGGCTCGCGGAAACGAAGCGCGGAATCCACCCCGCGGCAATACCTCCGCCGCGGACGTATATCAAATGATGCGGCGGTGGAACCTCCAGTTCTCGGGCGCGCGGGGCAGCGATGCCGAAGCCTTCTTGACCCGCATCGAGGAAGGTCGTGCGTTATTTACAGCGGACGCCGCGGAAATTTTCAAATGTATTCCGTTTTTCCTCACGGGCACCGCGCTTTACTGGTATCGGAATGAACGCGGGACCTGGCGAACGTGGCGAGATTTCGAGACCGCGTGGCGTACCCGCTTCGGAAGCCCTGACTTTCAGTTCGCCTTAAGGGACGAAATTATGAGGCGCACTCAGGGGGAACGGGAATTAATCGCCGATTTCATAACGTGCATACGCGCCTTGTTTGAGCGACTGAGCCCCCCTGGACCCTCGACGAACAACTTAATCAGGCCCATCGTAATATGCTGCCGCGCTTGCAAGTCGCCATACATCGACGCGACTTCTATGATTTCGCGTCTCTGGAGAGTATAGCCACCAGGGTCGAACTCGGATTTGAGGCCGCCAATCGCTACCGCGCCCCTCCCCCGCCGGAACAATCGATCTTTCCGGATTTGGCCTACCGAGCGCCGCCGAAAACCCCCAAAACCGCGACGGTAGTTGCCGCGGCCGGATTAATAGACCCGGGGAACGGCGGAAGACGCGCCGAGAGACGGAACCGCAGGGAGTCGACGAACAAAGCGAGTTCTAACCTAGCGGCTGCAAAAACAGCGGGCACCGTAAACGCATCGGCAAATTCGGTCGCGATGCCGTCCACGTCCGCGATAGCTGCCGCGAATAAAACCGGCAAGTGCTGGAACTGCGAGAGGGTCGGTCACTTCGCGCGCGAATGCTCGGAGCCACGGCGTCGACACTGCTACCGTTGCGGGAAAACCGACGTCACCGTGCGCACGTGTCCGAGCTGCGCGGGAAACGAAGACGGGAATCACTAGGGCGGGCCCCCGTGATTCCCCCGATTTTGAGAGAGGCCCGTGCGCCACAAGGTCCCCACGAGATATCCAGCCTGTCGTACGGCTCAATCGATCGAGAGATCGATGAGACGGAGTTAACACTCCTTCCTTATTGCACGATTTTTATACACGGGAATCCAGTACGCGCCTTAATTGACTCCGGTTCAAATAGGACACTTTTTGGGAGGGAGGGGATAGCTCTCGTGCATAATACGACCTTCTCGGTTCGTGATCGGGTCACACGGATTCGCACCGCGAACGGACAGATCGCGGAGTCCCGCGAGGAGGCCGAGGTCGAACTCACTCTCGAGGGGAGGAGTCGCGCCATCTCCGCGTGTTTGCTGCCGAACTTGGCCGTTTCGTGTATACTGGGGGTGGATTTTTTGCAGAAGTTCAAACTAATAGTAAACTTTGCTGCCGCCGAGTGGCACTTTGCGGGCGAACCGGGGACTCGTTACGCGTTCGAAGCGAGGGGGGAACCATCACGAGCGTGTTGTGGACTCTCGGACTTAGGACCTACGGAGATGACGCGATTAGAGCAGTTTCTAAAGTCGCGACTGCCGGAGGCGGTGGTAGACCCGGGGGTCACCTCCCTCACAGAACATACGATCGACGTCGGAGGTCACCGACCCATAAGACAACGATGTTACCTCGTCTCGCCTAAGGTGCAAGAGGCCATACACGAAGAGGTCGATAGCATGCTTCGCGCCGGAATAATCGAGCCGTCCCATAGCGAATGGTCCAACCCCGTCGTGATGATTAAGAAGTCGAGCGGGAAATATCGTTTTTGCTTGGACTTCCGGAAGGTGAACGATGTGTCCAAGAAAGACGCGTACCCGTTGCCGAATATGACCGGAATATTAGACAAACTGCGGTCCGCGCGATATATCTCCACCCTAGATTTAAGCCAAGCGTATTTTCAAATACCCCTCGCGAAAGAGAGCCGCGAAATTACCGCTTTTAGCGTACCGGGGAAGGGACTCTACCATTTTACGCGTATGCCGTACGGGTTAACGGGAGCACCGGCAACGTTTCAGCGATTACTAGACAGATTGATCGGACCCGAAATGGAACCACACGCGTTCGCGTACTTAGATGACATCGTGGTGGTTACCACCACCTTCGAGGAACATCTCAAGTGGCTCGATCGCGTGCTCCGAAAAATTTTTGCTGCCGGTCTAACTATTAATCCCGATAAGTGCGAGTTCTGTCGGTCGCAGGTTCGATACCTTGGATTTGTCGTGAGTAAAGACGGACTATCCGTGGACCCTGAAAAAGCCCAACCGGTTTTAGAGTACCCAGCCCCGCGAAACCTCAAACAACTCCGCAGATTCTTGGGAATGTCGTCATGGTATCGCCGGTTTATACCACAATTCGCGACTCTTAGCGAGCCTCTAACGCGATTATTAAAAAAGGATGAAACGTGGACGTGGGGGAGAGATCAGGGTGACGCGTTCAGGGAGATTCGATCCCACCTAGTTGCCGCGCCTACCTTGTCGCGACCCGACTTTAGTCTTCCCTTCGTACTACAGACGGACGCGAGCTCCGTCGGGCTGGGAGCGGTCCTCCTTCAAACGGTGAACGACGAGGAAAACATTATAGCTTTCGCGAGCAGGGCCCTATCGGATCCGGAAAAGAAGTATTCGGTGACGGAACAGGAGTGTCTGGCGGTGGTATGGGCCATTCGGAAATTCAGACCGTACCTTGAGGGATATAGATTTACCGTCGTGACGGACCATAGTAGTTTGCGCTGGCTCCACAATCTGAAGAACCCGACCGGACGACTCGCGAGATGGGCGTTGGAGCTCTTAGAGTACGACTACGAGATCACTCACCGTAAGGGCGCGCTTCATCACGTACCCGACGCGCTATCTCGCATGTTCGAGGGTGACCCCGAAATCCCGTTGGTTGCCGTCGCCATGGCCGACGTGGTTGAACCCACGAACGACGCGTGGTATAAGAAACGGTTCGCGGAAGTCGCCAATAAAACGCGACGTTTTACGGATTGGCGAATCGTCGACGGACAGTTATATTTCTGTCGACCGAAACCGGTCATATCAGAGGTGGTCGAGGATCTGGATCGGTGGAAACTCGTCTTACCGAAGGAGATGAGGGAAAGCGCCTTGAAAGAAGCCCACGACGAACCCCCCGCGGGTCATTTAGGCGTCGAAAAAACTGTCCACCGCTTAGCTGTCGCGTACTATTGGCCGAATCTGTTCAGGGACGTCGCGGATTACGTAAAGCGGTGCGACGTATGTCAGCGTACGAAAGTCGAGCAGGCGAGCCCCGCGGGGTTGATGGGGCGCCGCGTTGTCGAGGGACCGTGGACGGTGATAGCTGCCGACGTCATGGGTCCCTTTCCGCGGAGTAAATCCGGATTTACGTACGTTCTCGTAGTCCAGGACTTATTCACCAAGTGGGTGGAATGTTACGCCCTGCGGGCCGCCAACGGAAAAAAGATTAGCGAGGCCTTGGAGGAAGTCGTGTCGCGATGGGGGGCGCCGAAGTTCATATTAACCGACAACGGCACGGAGTTCATTAATAAGACCCTAGAAACCTTCGCGAAACAACACGGCATAAAACATACCACCGTACCGCCGTACCATCCACAGGCTAACCCGGTAGAGAGAGTAAATCGCGTGTTAAAGACGATGATCGTCGCCTTTTTGGACAGAGATCATCGGGAGTGGGACGAGCACTTGGGGGAATTCCGTTTCGCGTATAACACTGCTCACCACTCCTCCATCGGGACTTCTCCCGCCTTCTTGAACCTCGGTCGCGAGCTATGGCCCCCCAACTCCCTACGTGTTGGGAAGGAGGAGGCGGCCGCGATAGAGACTCGAGACCCGACCGAGTGGTCCGAAAGAATGAGGACGCTTTCGTCCTTGCGCGACTGGGTATCCGAAAACCTTGAGCAGGCATATCAGCGACAGTCCGCGTATTATAATTCAAAGCGTCGAGATGTCGCGTTTTCCATAGGGGACTTAGTGATGAAGCGCCAACATGTGCTGTCATCGGCAGCTCAGAACTTTGCCGCGAAACTCGTACCGAAGTTCCACGGGCCGTTCAGGGTGGGTAAGATTTTGTCTCCAGTCGTTTATGAGCTCACCGATTTAGCCGGCAATTTTGTGTGTAAGATACATGCACAGGACCTGAAACCCTATTATCCTCCTCGCTTCTAGTTGGTTGCCGTGAGATTGGTTGCCGTGAGATTGGTTGCCGAGACAGAAAAGGGAAGATGGCCAATTACGCCCGCCTTTTCAGGGCGCGGCACGCGGACCTCTTCGAGGAAATTACCCGCCAACGCCCGGAGTTCTGGTCGGATTGGGCCGACTTCCTGGAGGAGCATCGCCGGCGCCGCTACACCACCCGAGGCGCCGTGGTACGGGAGTTCCCCTCCGTTCAGGAGATCGGCACCCAGACCGTGGAAACCGGGTCCCGGGATCGAGCTAGCGCTGCTGACGGCGCTCGTACGCGGGCCACGCAGACCGAGGCTGCGGGGATGTGCGACCAGGGCACTCAGGCCGCACCTCAGCGTCGGACGGAGGAGACGCAGACTCCGCCGCCCGTAGGGCCTCGCGTGCGCACCGAGGGGACCCAGACCGAGTCCCCCAGCCGACGCGACGCGGCCATGGGACCACCGCACGGGGAGGAGATGCCGAGGGGGCCACGAGGCCGCGGACGCGGGATTTCCGCCCTACTGACGACGATGAGGGCGATGCCGCAACCGGGCGTTCCGCGCGAGGAGACGCGACGCGTGGAGCCCAGGGCGAGCCCCAGCGAGGGAAGAAACCGGTCGAGGGAGCGATCCCCCAGGAGCCGGCCCGAGAGTCGGTGCTCCCGAAGTCCGACCCGGCGCCCCAGGTACTCCAGCCGGTCGCCACGGCGATCTACCTCGCCGCTGCCGCGAGTCCGCTCAGGGAGACCGACCGCCTCGGGCTCCCGATCACCAGGGAGGGAGGACCTCCCCATTAGCTGCCGTGCCGCGCGGGAAGTCGTGCCAACCCGGGGAGCCAGCGGTTGCTGGAACTGCAACGCTGCCGACCACCGGTACACGCAGTGTCCACACCCGAAGGGAAGTACCCCTTATTGTTATGGGTGCGGCCGCAGGGGGGTCACTATGAGGACCTGCCCCGAGTGCGGCCCCGAGTGGCGAGACCTCGGGCCCTACCATGCCGACCGAGGTCACTTGGGACAGCGTCGACCGCGCCGAGATTGACTCCCGCCACTCGAACTCCACTAGCTGCCATTGCGATCTCTCCCACTGGGACATTTTTTTTTGTGTGACCCGAAAAATAAAGAGGATAGAGGTCTCTTCGGCGTAATTGTGATGGATTCACTTTCCCCGCCGTCCTTCCCTGGCGTACACTCCTGGTCCTTGCGTGCGAGCGAATGGCATGTTCTTACACCCTCTCGGTTGTTTTTTTTATTTTATTTGTTTGGTCGAAACTTTTTGTGGTGCTTTGTTTGCTAGAAGGGAGGCTCGATAGAGAGAGATTCCCGATGGGTCGCCGGAGCGCCCGAATTCGAGTCTAGTTTTGGAGTAAGTACATTTTCCCCAGGGTCAAGGGGAGGCGACAGGTATCGTCGATGAAGACCGCCCGGTCCTCTCCTGGGAAGGGGGAGTTGTGACGTGACAGTTTTCATTTGGTGAAATTGTCCGTCACAAGGGTCGCGAGACCCGACCGGGGGGGTGATTTTGGGACCTCTGCTCTCTCTAAGATAAGAAAGAGAGAGAGCGATTCGAGCGCGGAATCGGACGCGATTCCGCCGCTGCGCGTTGCGATTGCGTGCTGCCGTAGCTGTTGCGATTGCTGCGGCAGCTGTTGGCGAAATTAGCGAAGGTCGAGGGAGAAGCGACGACATCTCATCCGGACGAAAAAGCGGCAAAAGGAAGGAAACAGGACGAGGGGAGGCCACGCCTTACGGAACACGCTCGGTGAGACCGCTATTGAACTATCACGACTGTAAATACTTTTCGGGACAGTAGATGCCGCGTAAAATTAATATCCATCTCCTCTTCCCTAGGGATCGAGAGCTGAGGAAAAGGGGAAGGCCACTCCGCGCGAGAAGTGCGCAGGAGCCCCGCCACGGAGTTACGGCAAGGGACCCGATGGCATGCCCGGCGCCCGGACCCGGATGCGATCCACGATCGATTGAGGACTCGCGGCGGACGACATCCGGTGTCCGAGGCGGCCGGAATCAGGCCCCCCGTACGCTGCCGCCAGATTTTCCCGCCCGTATCCTACGGGAATGGAGGAACGTCCGGAAAGAAAAGAGCGCGGAAGCGATGAGCCGCCACCACGACCGCGGGGATCCTCCGGGCCGCCTCACGGCCCTGATTACGGAAGCGCCCCGAGCGGCTTAGTTCGGCGATACGGCGCCAGCGTGTCTCCGGCGAGACTTCCACTCGTCACTGTCGGGCAAGACGCGCGAGGGAGTAGAGGTCCTGACGACGAGAAAGAGGGAAGCGCAGAAAGAGATAAAAGCGAGAGTGACGTTGCGGAGGACGAAGCTGGTGAGACGTCGTCGCCATCCCCGACCCATTTAGAAGGTAGATTGTTCGAGCGAGTCGCACCGGCGAAATAGAGCCGAGTCAAAGTAGTTGCCGAAATAATTGCCGAAATGGCGGCCGACGCCACGTCATAGATTCTCGGGAAGCCTTGTGTGACGGCCACCGGAGGACGACTCGCTCGAACCCCTTATTACGCGAAAATCTCTCTCTTTTCGGCGAGCCCACAGTCCGAGCTCGGCGATAGAAGGTTTTGTCCGATTCATTTGTGTATCGCGAGTATACGTTTCTCGTTAGCTGTCGAGTATAATTAATAAGATCGGTGAGCTCGTAACGTCGTATTTAGCGCGGGTATTTTGTTACTGTTAATTTATAATGAGCGAAGGGCGGTATACGAGAAGGGCCTGACCCTCAGTTCGGTGGTAATCGGCGCGAGCGAGAAGTCCCGGATTCGATACTCACGCGGGTAGCCGAAGGAGCGGATCACGTGCGCGGCGCGGGTACATTAATGTCCCGGCGCGTGACCGTACGTTTATAGTATCGAATTTCGGGCGGCGCGAGCGACTTCCGCATATTTCTAATACGACGACGTCCGTATGCGAAAATTTCGATGTGACTCGGATCATATTACTCTGTCCAATTATATTCAACGGTCTCCTCTGTCGACCGAATGTCCGTCGGTCTTTATACCATGTATTGAATTTATATCGTTCTGGTCTTTACTTGTACTTAGGTCCGTAATACGATTTCTTATTTATTACTTTATTTTACTTATGTAAATATACTCAGAAAACCCATCAAAGTCGCCCCGTTATTCTCCTTCTTTCGCTGTCGCAAACCGAACCCCTGCTGTCGGCCGAGCTGCCGCGCCTTTGGTCGTCGCGATCTCTTGGCGGATGTTGGGTCGGGCGTGCCGGATTCGAGACGGACGCGGCTACCGCGTCGCGGAGTCCCAGTGAGTAGCGGCACGGCTCCCCGTGCCTGGCGCCCATTCCGGTTGTAAAAACATTCAATAATTTAACCCGCACGCTCGAGCGCCCGAATACTCCGAGAGGTCGTGCCGAGGGAAGTTCCGCGAAAATAACGATAATTATTAAATCGAATGAAAATTTATCGGTTATAATACATAGGATATCCATTCACATTAGCATTAGTTTCTTCACGAAACTCTTTTGGAAAACCTTTTGAACATTTTCCATCGTCTCCAGTGCAAGGATATCTGTGGGAGGAATCTCCACAAGGACCATGAATCATGTGCTTCAAAATTTTTACATTAAGTTCTGAATATCTTTCTTCATCAGGGATTTCAGCCCATACCATCATGTCAATAACTTCTTGAAGTCTGGGCTTATCTTCATCACTCAACATTGCAAGTAAATGCAAATGTGGAAGTCCTCTTTTTTGAAATTCAATCACACCTGCATAAGCAATAATATTTCCAAAAATTTTATTATGAATTAGATCATTTAAAATCTCTTTGACATCCAAGTTAAATGTTTTAGCGACCAAATCTGGTCGAAATTCTATTAAACATCCATCAAGATTATCCTTAATTTCTGGGCATTGAGGATTGCAAGTCATTGTAAGAAAAATATCTGGTTTACCAAACTTTCTTACCAAAGACATAGCATCTTGGTACCTTTCTTGCATGTTTCTTGGACTGCCCATAAATGAAGATAGTAATATCACAGGTATACCAGCTGTAATTCCTTCATTTTGTGCTCGATTATCTAGGTGATCCATTAATCCCGAATAAAGTTCTGCTCTTAATTGAGGTTGATTTAATTTAATATAATTAAGCCTATTTGCTTCAGTTTTCATATAAGCATCAAGTATAAATTGACATCTCAATTTGCTTGCCTTTTTAAATTGACTAAATTCTAATCTTGGTGCTAACAGGTGAGCATAATAATCCATTTGAGTTACTTTGAATCCTGGATATTTAGGATTATATGATTTAAGTTCTGAATGCCATCCATCGTTACCATATGGATATAACAAAGGATAACACATTGGGTCACACCTTTTGTCTAGAATTGATATTTGTTGAACATCGTTCGAATTTTTATTATAAATCCGAACGTCTCTTTCAAATGGAGGCTCACCATCTACATTCTTAAAGACCACAGCTATTTCATTTGCTTGTGGAGCATTGTATCTTCTTTGATCTTGTTGAGGATTTTTTCTAAAGGACAACATTAAATTTATGGTTTTATTTCCTATCGGATTAAGATCTTGTTCAACTTGACGCATCATCTTGAATGTTTTTGCAAATTCATTGCATTGAACCATAAAACTTGACAACTCTTTCATTATTTCTGAATCACACTCCTTATTAGCTTTGTTATTCATTCTATGATTTACAGCTTCTTCTGTATCTAAAAAGTAAAGCTGTGCAAATCGCGGAGCTTGCCCATCCGCTGGGCGCATTGCTGTTGAAGTTAAATGATGATATTGCCCATGAATCTTTAAGCAATAAGGAGCATTGTTCACAACATCCAATGGATTTCTATTTCCCGGCGCACCCATTGAAGCCATAGCTAAAGCACTATTATATGAACGAATATTATTTAAGAAATTTTTTGAAGCAAAATCATTTCCAATGTATAATTTTTTTATAAAATCAGGACAATTTATTGGCTTTAATTTAAGCTTGCCTTTTTGACAACAATATGTGAATTTTCCATTTTTAGATTTTTCACATGCAAAGTTTAATGATTTGCAAAATTGGCATTCTACATTCATTTGCCCAAGTGTATGAACTGGCACATTTATTTCATCGTCCTTGGCAATTAACGCAATGTGATAATTTAATTGTCTAGCTTTGTGCCTTCCCTGAGCATGTCTCTGGGCATCACTTTCGAGTCGCTTAGTCTTTTTGTCATTATCATTCCTTTGCTGAACATGTCTCTGAGCATCAGCTTCGAGTCTTTGAAACCTTGTGTCATTATTTTCATCGGCCCTCTGCTGAGCATGTCTCTGAGCATCAGCTTCGAGTCGTTGAAACCTTTCTTCCGAACTCTCAATTTTTCGCCTTTATCGTGAGCGCCTACCATCGCGACTCACTATATACAAATTTCCGCGTTTTCTCTTTTGAGGCATAATTATCTGCGTCGTACCGTATATGCGTAGATATATTACATTAAATATTATATAATAATACGTAATTTTAATATATATTTAATAAATAATTTAAATTATCTTATGAAGCTTATAAAGCAATAATATAGTTCAAATTTAATGTGATTTAATATAAATAAATAACTGATTGATTAATCCTAAGTTAAATTTAAATTTTTTCAAATATTGCATAATTTTACATAAAAAAATAATTATATCTATAGATATTATATAGATATTATATAAATAAGTACCGTTTGTCTTTCAGTATGACTGCGAACTATTTATTCATTAATTTATTGATTTTCTTGAATTATCTTTTCTTTCTCGTACTTATTCTGCTTTATATTAATTTTTTGTATAGGAGCAAAGCAGCCTTTTTTTATAAGCGCACAGCAGCACTGTATCTGTAGATTACATCCGTTTTCTTACAGGCGCACAGCAACCTTTTTTTATAGGCGCACAGCAGCCTTTTTTACAGGCGCACAGCAGCCTTTTTAACAGGCGCACAGCAGCCTTTTTAACAGGCGCACAGCAGCCTTTTTAACAGGCGCACAGCAGCCTTTTTTTATAGGTGCACAGCAGCCTTATTTTATATTCTCACAGCAGCCTTTTTTTATAGGCGCACAGCAGCCTATTTTATAGGCGCACAGCAACCTTTTTGTATAATTTAATTTAATTTAGAATATCTGATAAAGGCGCACAGCAGCCTTTTTTATAAGCGTACAGCAGCCTTTTTGTATAATTTAATTTATTTTCGAATATCTGATATTTTTTTTAAAGACGTACAGTAGCCTTTTTGTATAATTTAATTTATTTTTGAATATCTGATAATTTTTTTTATATAACAAAAATTTAATAAGTGTAATTATTAAAAAATATTAATTACAAATATTTAAACACATTTATGCAATACACATTTATCCATGAGTTACTGCCTCTAGATTTGTTCACGATTGATCGCGTGCGAGAGAATGTGGATGGAAAATACATTCTACAAACTTGAAAAGTAATACATTATCTTCAACGCCAAATGTTTCGTTTAAAAAAACATGTTCTCTCTCTTTCTTTTTTTCTGTCTTTTTTATTTTTGCCATTTTTTTTTCGTTGTTTCGCATTTCTTTTTCCCTCGCTTTCTATATCTCTCTTTCTGACCCTTCTCCTATTTTATAAAGAAATACAAAAATATCTGATGATGTTAAAACAATTCGTTACACTACAACCGAAAATTGTGCATTTTCTAAAAGCGCCCCAAAAATGAAATTAGAATTCCCGTTAATTAATGCGCGATAATTCACCTCTCGATCAATCAATGATCAATAAAAATTAACCAAAACAACAACAGGAAGCTATCTGGAAACCACATGATTTTTCTAGATTCATACAAATTATAAGAAATTACATCTGAGAATATATATATATATATATATATATATATATATATCTGGGAAGTAATATCGTTCGTCAGTTCACGAGACAAGAATACAGATAATTTAAACTACGTGATTTAAAAAACTATACGTGATGGCCTTCTTTCTATAATTCATTTCATAGCTCGACATTTTACTCTGATATCTTCTCATTTAAAATAAACTCATTTTTCGCATACATTTTTTTTCTCACACATTCTCACCAGTCTCTCCTTTTCTCCTTGCACGTTTGACAAATACGCGTGCATACACACATATATATGCCTTTACGAGATCTTTCCTTTCTTTTTTTTATATCCCAATTATCCTTAACTTCTACTATTCATATTGATATGATTTGTTTAAAGAACGAGCAATAAAACGATAAAATCGGGTGTTGCGGATTAGAGAGAGAGAGAGAGATAGAGAGATAGAGAGAGAGAGAGAGAGAGAAGGAGAGGGTGTGCTTATATGCGTGTGTAAGGTGCAACGAGCGCGCACGCCTCGTTGCGACAATTAACGCGCTCAAATTTGGCGCGGCCACACGCGCCTTCCGCCCGTGCGCCAATGGCACCACGGCGCGCCCCGCTATATCGCGTCGCAGCGCGCGGTTCGCGCGCTAAATATCACCGCCGCTTAATCGCTCACGAGTAACCGTTCCGTGGGCGAAAACAATAGCGACGAAAACAAACGGCTTTGTCCTCCGACTTTCGAGAAGATTCGATATCTTTATATTACAAAACACAAATACTGTGATTTTGTCTCAGAATCTTCTCGAAGGTCAGCGGGATAAAGACCGTTTGTTCGGCGCCTTTCTCTCGCACTCGTCTTGTCGATTTCTACACGCACAGACCGAGATTAGTACGCTTTGCTTTCTTACGCTTTTTCACAAGCACTTTCGATCGTTCTATCGGTTGCACTTCTTGCAATCGTCATGCGCTTTTCTGTCGCTACTTTCAAACATTAACGCACTTTTGTATATAGTTCTGTAAATATATTCTCGTCGTGTGAAATTTAGCTTCTTCTTTTTTTGTGCCGTGCTGTGCCGTCTCCTTTGTCTAACTCGCTCGCGCACTGACCGCGCTTCACTTGCCGCGATATTGCACATTTGCTGGTCCTTCGAGCCGGATTTCCGCGTCTTCGTCGCGTCCGGCACCTTTTGAACTTCGCCGTCGGAGTGAGTGCGTGTTCCGTAACCAGGTGCGTGTCCAGTGACCTGTGACAGAAAATGGAGATGGATCAGATGATCGACGCGCAGCACGATCTTCACGCGCGAATCCTGCGCAGTATCGAAAACCTGAAGAAGATCGGGGCGGCCAAGATAACCGTTCACGTCGTCCGCACCGCGATTCGCGTCCTGGACGATAAGTGGGCGAAGTTCGTGGAGCAGCATGAAGAGCTCCGAGCCGCCTTCTGGAAGCAGCTCAAGGAGGACGACTACACGACGAACGACCTGCCGAGTAAGGTAGAGTCAGCATATTACTCGCAGCGCTCTGAATTGTGCGAGCTCGAGGAAAAACTCACCAAGCCGAAGGAAACTGAGCTCGCCGAACGGGCCCGAGACACCGCGCCGTCGCGCAGGGCCTTGCCGCGGATCAACCTGCCTCAGTTCAGCGGCAAGTTCGAGGACTGGCCAGCCTTCCGGGATCTGTTCCGCTCGATGGTTCTTGAGGAGCCATCCTTGTCCAAAATTGAGAGGCTCCACTACCTAAAGACAAGCGTCAAGGGCGATGCTGAGCAATTAATCAGGAACCTGCCGTCCATGGAGGAGAACCTGGAACAAGCGTGGGACCTGTTGAGCACCTATTTCGAGAACAAGCGCCTTCTAGTCAGATCTTACCTGACAGCGTTTACCTCGTTGCCGCGGTTGAAGACTCCGTCAGCCGACGGACTACGCCGACTCTTTCACGGCGTACTCTCGACAGTCGGCGCTCTCAAGGGCATTGGGCGTCCAATCTCCGATTGCACCGACCTTTTCGTGCACCTGGTCATCGAGCTGCTGGATGTCGAAACTCGTCGGGAATGGGAGAGCTCCCTCGGCAAGTCGTCCGAGCCGCCTTCGTATGACAAGCTCCGAGAGTTCCTACAGGAGCAGCTCATGACGTGGGAGGTCCTCCAGGCCGTGAAGTCCGGGTCGTCAACCAAGTCTCCGGAGAAGACTAGTCGCGCCTCTCGCAGCAGTCACGTGGGTACCAAAGGGTCAGATCCAGGCCGCAGCTGCCCACTCTGTAAAAAGGACCACTTCATTGCATACTGCGAGCTCTACAAGAAGAAGACCGTGCAGGAAAAACGAGAGGCCGTTTACACTCACCAGAGGTGCTGGAACTGCCTGGGTCGACACCTGCTTGCCGACTGCAAGTCGTCCAAGGCCTGTGCCACGTGCTCCGGGAAACATCACACCACACTGCATGACGCCTTCACAGCCGAGGCCCTTCCTGCTGCCGGGTCATCTCCATCGGTGACGGTCCACGTTGCGCGACGGCAGCCAGTGGAGTGCGGACCAGCGCTGCTAGCTACCGCGCGCGTGCTAGTAGCCGATCGCGCGGGCACTCGTCACGCGGCCCGCGCCCTGATCGACCCGGGTTCGGAAACGTCTTTGATTGCGGAATCTTTGGCGCAGCGGCTTCGCTTGCCGCGGACACCATCCTCAGTGGCCATCTTCGGAGTGGGTGGCGTCCAGACGGGAGCCTCTCGCGGTCGCGTGGCAGTCAACGTCTTTTCTCGCGACGAGCGCTTCGCACTCGCCGTCTCGCCGCTCGTGTTGCCGCGCCTCACCATATATGGCGGTACTTCAGAGGGTGAGGCTCGTTCGTGGCCTCACCTTGATGATCTCGACCTCGCTGATCCTGAGTTCCACCGCCAGGATCCTGTGGAGCTGCTACTCGGGGCCGACGTCTACCTGGACCTCGCCTTGCCGGAAGGTCTTCGCCGAGGAGGCCCTCGAGAACCAGGTGCCCAGCTGACTCGCTTCGGCTGGGTATTGCTAGGCTTAGTCGGAGCCTGCCACGTCGCAACTCCAGTGTCATCGCTTCAGTGCTCCACCGCAGATGACCTCGCTGACCTCGTACGCCGCTTTTGGGAGGCAGAGGAGCCTCCCCGTGCCGTCCTTCCGCTGACCGCTGACGAGCAGGAGTGCGAGGACCACTTCGTGCGCACGCACGAACGGCTTCCAGGCGGTCGCTACCAGGTGCGACTTCCGCTTCGCCAGGGGCTGCCGGACCTTAGCTCCACACGCCGAACCGCATCTCGCCTCCTCGACGTCATGCAACGTCGCTTCGACCGCGATCGGGACTTCGGGATGCTGTACCGCGCCTTTATGAGCGAGTACATCACACTCGGACATATGTCGCCAATCGCCGCCGCGCTGTCATCACAAAGGGACCGGATCAGCTTCCTGCCGCATCACGGGGTGCTCCGGAGTTCAAGTGCCGGCTCTAAGATCCGCGTGGTCTTCAACGGCTCCACACGCACGGGCGCCGGAGCTTCACTCAACGGTCACCTGCTCATCGGACCTAACCTGCTGCCATCGCTTGCTGACACGTTGACTCGATGGCGGCGGCATCGCTACGTGTTCGCTGCCGATATCCAAATGATGTATCGGCAGATACAGCTTCATCCAGATGACCGGGACCTGCAGCGGATCCTGTGGGGAGAAGAGGGTCAGATCCGCGAATACCAGCTCAACACAGTGACGTACGGCCTAGCGAGCGCGCCGTATCTCGCCGTCCGCGTGCTGCGTCAGCTCGCGAGCGACGAAGCCGACCGCTTCCCGCTGGGCGCCGACGTACTGCAGCATGACGTATATGTGGACGATATACTCACCGGAGCGGCCAGTCTGGAAGCCACGTGCAGCTTGCTAGACCAGGTGGTCGCCCTCTGCACGGCGGGCGGCTTTCCACTAAGGAAATGGGCCGCCAACGACGATCGCCTCTTGGAGAAGATCCCTCGCGAACACCAACTGGGCACCACGACGGGCGCCCGACTGCCGACGGACGAACACTCGGTGCTGGGCCTCCGCTGGAACCCGAGGGATGACGCCTTCTCGCTGTCCGTGCGGCTGACATCGACCGTTCCACCGACAAAGAGATCCGTGCTCTCTCAAACCGCACGTCTCTTTGACCCGCTTGGCTGGCTGGCGCCGATCGTCGTGCGTGCGAAGCTGCTGATCCAGTCTGCCTGGTTGCAGCAGCTAGACTGGGACGCACCATGGGCCGGGGAGGACGCCGCCTTGTGGACCAGACTCGAAGAGGAGCTGCCAGTGCTTGAGGACATCAGGTTGCCACGCTGGCTGCACCACGACGCTCCGCACAGTTCCTTGGAACTTCACGGGTTTGCTGACGCCTCCGAACGTGCCTTCGCCGCCGTGGTTTACATCAGGGCTGAGATTGACGGAAGGCCGAACGTGAGCTTGGTGGTCGCGAAAAGCAAGGTCGCACCATTGAAGCGTGTATCGCTTCCCCGCCTGGAACTCTGCGGGGCGGCCCTCTTAGCCAAACTAGCCGAACATGTCCGCGTCTCCCTGGGCCTGGAGAAGTCAGCGGTCCACCTGTGGACGGACTCCACAGTTGCGCTTGGCTGGATTCGAGGACACCCTGCAAGATGGACAACATATGTAGCGAATCGAGTCGCAGAGATCCACCGCGAAAACCAGGAGGCGCGATGGCGGCACATACCTGGTCTGGAGAACCCGGCAGACTGCGCCTCCCGAGGGATATCGCCCAGAGAGCTGGTGCGTCATCCGCTGTGGTGGCGGGGACCTGATTTCCTCTACGGCCACCCGGACACTTGGCCGAGGGGCGTCGGCCTATCGGATGAGACGAATCTCCCGGAGCAGTGACCTTCAACATGCCACGTGGTCGCCGAGGTGCGGGAACCTGCGGAGCTTTGCCGTTTCTCTGATCTGCGTCGTCTACTTCGCGTGTCGGCCTGGATCTGGCGCTGGAGGAGTCGGCAACGTCGCGCGGCAAGCGGCAAGGTTGCGCCTACGCTTCTGGAACCGGAGGAGCTGACGATGGCACTCTCCCGCTGGATCCGAGTGGCCCAAGCCTTGGGCTTCCCTTCAGAGCTGCGGGACATCCATGCCGGAAAGCCATTGTCTGCCAGGAGCCCGCTTCGCAAACTGGCTCCCATGTGCGACAAAGAGGACATCCTGCGGGTTGGCGGGCGGCTGAAACATGCTGTTTTAGATTTCGACCAACGACATCCGATGATTCTGCCGCCGGAATCTCATGTCACTAACCTGATAATCGACGCCGCCCACAAACGCACTCTTCATGGAGGAGTCCAGGCGACCGTGAGCGACATCAGGCAGCGATTTTGGATCCCACGAGCCCGCCAGCTGGTTCGCCGCCATATCCACCGCTGTCTTCCCTGCTTGCGATGGCGGGCGGCCACTCCGCAGCCGGTGATGGGCGATTTGCCGAGGACGCGCGTCACGCCGAGCCGACCATTTGAGCAGACCGGCGTGGATCTGGCAGGACCTGTCTGGCTCAGGACAACAAAGGGCCGCGGTCACAAAGCCTACAAAGGCTTCCTTGTTGTTTTTGTGTGTTTTAGCTCCCGCGCTGTACACCTGGAGGCCGTCAGCGATTACTCCGCTGAGGCCTTCCTCGCCGCCTTCCGCCGGTTCATATCACGACGGGGGCTGTGCACGGTCGTCCACAGCGATTGCGGCACGAACTTCGTGGGAGCGGACCGGCAGCTCAGGGACCTCTTCAAGGCGAACAGCCGCGAGGCCCAATCCATAATCGGACGACTCGCAGATGAAGGAGTCCGGTGGCGATTTAATCCGCCGTCGGCTCCTCACTTCGGCGGCCTGTGGGAAGCGGCCGTCAAGGCCGTCAAGCACCACCTGCGGCGCACCATCGGCGAGGCCCGGCTCACCTTTGAGGAACTTTCCACGTTCCTCGCACAGGTCGAGGCATGCCTAAACTCAAGGCCACTCGGGGCCTTGTCCGATGATCCGGACGACCTGGGCGCTCTAACGCCCGGGCACTTCCTGGTGGGAGGCCCTCTCACCGCCATCCCGGAGCCATCACTTTTGGAGGCACCTTCCAACCGTCTCACCCGGTGGCGACTTCTCCAACAGATGCGGGATCACCTCTGGCAGCGATGGACCCGCGAGTACCTACAGGGGCTCACTCCGCGGCCCAAATGGTGGGCCACCCGGGGAGCCATCCGCAAAGGCCAGCTGTGCCTCGTGAAAGGCGAGAGCACCCCGCCATGCCGGTGGCCGCTCGCCCGAATCACGCGTTTACACCCGGGAGAGGACGGGCAAGTACGCGTGGTGGACATCCGCACCTCCGTCGGCGAGCTGACCCGGCCAGTGGTTAAAATCGTACCACTGCCGACGGCAGCCGCCACGGATGCAGGGCCACCCGCGTAGACCGCGTGTCGCGAGTCCCATCGCGCCTGTAAATAATGTACATTATTGTAAATAGTCTTAACTCATAATTTTCTACATTGCGTCCTCGCGTACTCACCAGTCTCGTGAAATCTCGTCCTCCGGCGTATCTCCATGCTCTCAGCACGTTGCACACGGGGTTCCTAACCTCGCCTGTCAACTCGCGAGCGCGCGCGACACCCCCGGTTCGCGGCCGCGATAACGCACTATCAGATTTATTCCCCAGTAAACCCTAGACTCTTTCGTCGTTCGTATCCCGACGAGGCGGGCGGGATGTTGCGGATTAGAGAGAGAGAGAGAGATAGAGAGATAGAGAGAGAGAGAGAGAGAAGGAGAGGGTGTGCTTATATGCGTGTGTAAGGTGCAACGAGCGCGCACGCCTCGTTGCGACAATTAACGCGCTCAAATTTGGCGCGGCCACACGCGCCTTCCGCCCGTGCGCCAATGGCACCACGGCGCGCCCCGCTATATCGCGTCGCAGCGCGCGGTTCGCGCGCTAAATATCACCGCCGCTTAATCGCTCACGAGTAACCGTTCCGTGGGCGAAAACAATAGCGACGAAAACAAACGGCTTTGTCCTCCGACTTTCGAGAAGATTCGATATCTTTATATTACAAAACACAAATACTGTGATTTTGTCTCAGAATCTTCTCGAAGGTCAGCGGGATAAAGACCGTTTGTTCGGCGCCTTTCTCTCGCACTCGTCTTGTCGATTTCTACACGCACAGACCGAGATTAGTACGCTTTGCTTTCTTACGCTTTTTCACAAGCACTTTCGATCGTTCTATCGGTTGCACTTCTTGCAATCGTCATGCGCTTTTCTGTCGCTACTTTCAAACATTAACGCACTTTTGTATATAGTTCTGTAAATATATTCTCGTCGTGTGAAATTTAGCTTCTTCTTTTTTTGTGCCGTGCTGTGCCGTCTCCTTTGTCTAACTCGCTCGCGCACTGACCGCGCTTCACTTGCCGCGATATTGCACATCGGGTAATTAAAATAAAGATAAACTCCCTAATTCACATTAATCTATTAATAAATAATTAATCTATATGTTGAAATGCAATGTATAATTGTATGTGAAATTTTTCAGAATTACTTGTTAGAAACAAATATATTTCGTTTGAGGCTTCAACGTTTGATTTGTAGAAGATCTAAGAATTATTGAATGCATATGCGTTAGTTTTGTGTTTTTTCAACATTTTCTATTTTCGAAAGTGAAGTCTATTTTACTAGAATAAATATTTTAAATCATATTCTTACATTTTCTAGAGAAGTTTAACCGCAATAATATTAATCAACTTTTTCAGAAATTTCTGAACGTTCGATGGCCATTTATTAAATTGGTACACATTTTATGAAAAAAATAAAAATATAATATAATCTAATATAAAATATAACACTTGCTCCCAACGAAAAATTTAGTCGATATCATGAAATAGAGGCAATAATAATTTTTGACACTTCAGAGAGATGTTTTATTCTTTCGATTAATCGATCATGAAGTGAATAATACATAAGTGTGTGTGTGTGTGTGTGTGTGTGTGTGTGTGTGTGTGTGTGTCTGTGTGAGTGAATATTTACAAATAATTATAATATTATTACTAATACAATTTTTTGGTAATACATCCCAAATACTTTAACGCATTATCTGTCTCTTTGTCAGAAAATAAACTTCTCTACATATATTTGGTATGTGCACCATTTTAGAAAGATTATATTTCTCTTGCAAGATACAATGGTTTGTCATTGCTTTACGAGAGATAGGGATTAAATAGATCAATGTTTCTGAATTTTAATCCGGATTTTAACCCAGGCCTTCGTTAAAAAGGACAGACGCAAAACACACACACTATTGCGCTACTCAAAGTATTATAATTACTCATAGTAATATTTATTACTATTCAATATTTCGCGAACGACTGCGGCATCGTTTGGATAATGTTTTGCTAGCATTTGCTTTGGCACATAATGAGTACCTTGAAATTTACAGAAATATTTTCCAGCCTCTATATTATCGATCCATTTCGTGCATACCGACATTATAGCGCCTAAAATAAAATATAATGATGAAAAATAAAATAAAACATATATTATGCTATGTAACACAAATATAAATAATATAAATAAAAATATCACAGAATATATAAATATAAAGTATGATGAAGCACTTAATAATACTCGTACATTGTGGGACATAACACAGGTCATCATCAATTAACAAAACGTAGTATGGTTGCGACTTCCAATCATCGATGTTATATTTCTGCATATATACGTCTTTAATTTTACTCGGAGTACAATATGTTTCCGCCTGATATCGAAAGCGTTCAATTTGGCATTTGTCGTGCCAAACCTAACCTAACCTAACCTAACCTAACCCAATTATGACACCAGCAATATCGTCATGTATATCATCTGTAATTTTATGCTTATGTGTAACAATCAATCCAATTCCATATTTTAAACTAGGCGATCTTTTGCAAAATGTTTTATTTGCTGGAGTACATATCGACTGAAAAGTTAGAATAGTTGACGCTTTTTTATGTTGTGTAATTTATATAATGTAATAAATTGAATTAAAAATAATTATAATTAGTAAGATTACAAGTATAAATATTGCATATTAATTTGTTACAACTAATAATAAAATGTCTTTAATTTATAATACTAGAACAACACATGCGCGCGCTTCGCGCGCGCCATTTACAATATTAAATATATATATATATATATATATATATATATATTTTTATAATTTACAATATTAAATATATAAATATATATATTTTTATATTTTAAATATAGGAATAAAATTATATATAAATAATATATAAAATATATTATAATTTTTTCCTATATTTTAAATATAGGAATAAAATTATTTATTTATGTATTTAAAAATTAAATATAACTTAAAATATAATTTAACTTATCCAAGTATCAAAAGAAAAAATGTATAAAAAATATTTAAAACTCATTTTCAAAAATATTTTAAAAATGTTAATATAATTGGTTAAGTTCCATTTTATTCATTAAAAAATGTTTACTTTCACATTAATGTAATATAAATATTAATTTTACGTTTATTAAATATTTAATATTTCATTAATAAAAATATTAAGTAAAAATATTTAGTAAACGTTAAATAAATATTTATTCTATTAATATTTTATTAATATTTTCCTTTTCTAATAAAAGCATGTTATTGACATTGTTGTCGTTTTTCTGCGATTCTATAAAATAAAAAAATAAATTATTCTTTAAAATGGCTATGATTGATTAGTCATGTCATTATATAATATGATTGATGAATAAAAGTATGTTAAGAGCGTAGTTCCGGAACGCAGTTAAAGAGTGGTGATAAAAGTATATGTATAGAAAAATATCCTATATTCCTTGCGTCTCTTATCTCTTTCACGTTATATGCGTTCGAGTATGGTCTCGTTCGAATGAGCGAAAGAATGTAAGAGAGCGCGAAATAAAGTGTGCTGTGTCCTTTTTTATGTAAATCATATACAGTGCTTACAGTGTTGCCAATTGGAACAAACAGCAATAATACGCCATGTACAGTGCGTTTAATTCTCGGCTGATAAATTCTACGCATTAATCGTAAGTATTAAAAATTGAAACTTTATATATTTTTACAATAATTAATGGCGGCGGTGCCGTTTATTTGAGCTCGTAAACATCGATACCGTCGAGAGCTCGCGCAATCCCCACCATCAAAATCCCTTTAATTATTGTAAACCCATTAATTATTGTAAAAATATATAAAGTTTCAATTTTTAATACTTACAGCGCCGCGACAATTAAAAAATATATATATATATAATTTAAAATACATAAACAATATATTTACAATATTACATATATATTACAATAATTAATGGGTTTACAATAATTAAAGGGATTTTGATGGTGGGGATTGCGCGAGCTCTCGACGGTATCGATGTTTACGAGCTCAAATAAACGGCACCGCCGCCATTAATTATTGTAAAAATATATAAAGTTTCAATTTTTAATACTTACGATTAATGCGTAGAATTTATCAGCCGAGAATTAAACGCACTGTACATGGCGTATTATTGCTGTTTGTTCCAATTGGCAACACTGTAAGCACTGTATATGTAATATTGTAAATATATTGTTTATGTATTTTAAATTATATATATATATATTTTTTAATTGTCGCGGCGCTGTAAGTATTAAAAATTGAAACTTTATATATTTTTACAATAATTAATGGGTATATATATATATATATATATATATATGTATATATATTATATGGAGCATTCCATGTCAAGTGAGCAACTTTTATTGCAAAAAGGCGACCTTTTTATTTTAATTGTTAATAGCTAAATTTTATCCTTAACATCTCTACATTAAAACCAAGAAGTTACAGAATGTTATCTTTTACATGATTAGTTTTGCATGATTTTAATTCCACCATATTGTTAAGCGCACATCTAATATGGAAATAGAATAAGGTGTCATTTTTAAATTGTAATAGATAACATTTTGTAACTCCTAGGTTTTAATGTAGGGATGCTAAGGATAAAATTTAGCTGTTAAAAATGAAAAAAAGTCTTTTTTTACAATAAAAGAAATGATTTACTTGATATGGAATGTGCTCCATATATATATATATATATATATATATATATATATTTTTATTCTATACATATATCAATAATATGTATATCATAAATGTATTCTAATGTTCGTAGAGTTCGTTTGGTGAATGCTGATTTTGACATTTTATCGCAAAAAATCAAAAATTTATTTCCAAAAGAGCAACATTCATTTTATTACGTTCCACCAAAATCTGAAGGACCTTCCCAAAAAATTTCAAAAGGAAAATTACCGGATTTTTACCGAAATAAACTTGATGAATGTCGACAAATTGGACTTGTACCAAAAAAACGAAAGAGAACTAGTGAAAACTTTAATAATTCAAATATTGAATTAAGCATTAATCCTGAAGGTAATAACAATAGAATATAATTAGTTCTGTAAATTATATTTTTTTAGATACGTTACAAATTTAATTAATATTACGATATATCTTGTAAAAGATTTTTAAGTTTAAAATTAAATTATTAAATTGAAATATAAATATAGCTAAACGTGTTTGCGAAACGCATCTGCAATGATTGCGGTATAATACAGCACCTTGGTCGTCTGTGAAAAAACATTGGAATGGATCTCGTGAACTGAGACAAAGTTTTACAAAACATAAAGGAAATGTTTATGACATTTTTAATGAATATGCAGTACTCAAACAGGAATTCGGTTACATGCTTGTATGTAATGAAAAATTGATTTATTTTTACATATTTCTTTTCAAAAATTTGTATTATATATGTAGTTCTTTTTTCAGTTGGATGCTGATTATAACGCTTTGTTTAAAATGTACAAAATGTTTATTCAAATATATAGTTATGAATTATTAATACGCATTATATAATTTAAAGTAATGTTTATAATTCGTTGCAAATTCAGTTTATGTATTCTTTCTTTTCTTAATTATGACTGGGTTCATTATATTCGGTGTGTTTTGTTCGGTTTTCTGTCTTTTCTCGAAGAGACATATTTTCTGAATATTCAAAGGGATTCAAAAGATTAAGGAAATCTCAAAAACGATTGGAGTTATATTCAAAAGATTGGAGTGATTCAGCGCAATTGGAGTTATTTTCAAAAGATTGGAGTGATTCAGCGCAATTGGAGTTATTTTCAAAAGATTGGAGTGATTCAGCGCTGAATTTCAATATCTCAAACATACAGAGTTCAAAAGATACATTCTCTCACAGTCGACATTCAGATTAAAGAATCATATCAAAATTCTTCAATAATCAAGTATTTATATATTCAATACTTCTTTATAATAAGAGTTTTCTGGTAGAATTATTTCGTTCTCAGATCAGAGAGTATTTTCATTCTTAGGCTTTGGTATGTTTTCTAGCCTAAAGAATCGATCTGATGAACATTCCAGAAAAATTTCTTCTTTCTTAATAAAACAATCTTCATTCGAAAACCATAGTAAAATATTCTTCTCTAAGGTTCTGGTTATTCTTTTCTAACCTTAGAGAATGGTTTTTTCCAGAAATAACTCAATATTTATTATAAAATAATATTTTACTCTTTTATTATAAAATTTATAGTTATTAAATGTTTCAAAATATTAATAATTTATATTCATTAAAATCTTTTCAGTTCTATTTTTAGTAATTTAATTACTTTTTTGCTTCTTTTGATTATATTAACATTATATAAAATAAATATTTAAAATTTTAATTATGTTTTTAAAATAAAGTCAAAATTATTTTCTATTCGTTATTTCGATTTCATTTAGGTTTAAATTTATACACGCTTTAATTCATGAAAAATTAAATATTTACAACGAATGGCCCGAACTATCTAAGAAATTAGAAACATTGCTAAAAAATAGAGTCATAAAAGATAAAACTTTTGCTAAGCAACTTGAAGAGATCCAATTATATGAAATAGGAGATGGTAATAAAATATTATTTAGTATATAATTAAAAATAAAAAATTAACTTAATTATTATTTAATTCTGTTGAACAGAATGCAGAGATGCTGCATTGATTTCTTTAATACCGGTATTATGTCCTTCCAATGTGCGATTAAAGATACCAGGAGGAAACAAAATATGGCGACCCACTATAGCAGAATCAATAGATGCTTTTATTTGTCATATTAAAGTGAGAAATTTGTTTAATCGACAATTTGTTATCAGATTCTAATTAAATCAATTAATAAATTTCATCTTTGATTTAAGATAATATAAGTACTAATTATTAATATATTGATAATAAAAATTAATAATAATAATAAAAATTTTAATTTATAGGTTCCAGGGGAATTGGAAAGAGTAAAACGACAAAGACAAGAGAGAGCCATTAAACAGAAAAAAACTCTACAGCCATATATAATTGCAATAGGCTCACAACTAACTGCAATTGAGACATTTTATATCATCATTGATGATATAATGTATAAAATGGAAAATGTGTTGAAAGCTGTTGATATCCTGTACAAGATTTTTCAAGTTCTTAACATCAAATATCTATCTGCCTGTGAACAAGTTTGGCTTTTTATTCAAAAATATATTTATGGGCGAACAACAGAATGGGATAAGTATGACAAATCTGTCATGAATTTAACTGATCTTTTGAACAGAATTTAAAGACAAAATATAAAATATGATATTAATTTAGATTAAGAATTTGATTTATCATTTATTACAATAGAAAATAAGAAATTTTCGTTAATATAAAATTTTAATATTTATGCATTCATTAATTGATTTAATAATTAATTATGTTAACTGTTCAATTTGTAATTTAGTTTATCACAATTTTAAGATAATTGTCATTGTATGAAATTCTATATATTTTATGACGTTATATTACGTTCGACTGTTTCTAAAAATATATATAGTTTTAAATATCGTTATAAAAGTTTAAAAATAATATTGATATGCATATGTGTGTGAATTGCTCTCACGCTATTTAAAATCTTATTTTCTATTTTAATAAGTTTTTCTTTAGACGTAAAAATAAATCTTGCAATTGTAATTGTATCATTCATGATGTTCCGTTGCCATTTATGTGACAGAGAATTTAAACATATTGATCTGTTTATTCGTCATTTTTCTGTAATTCAGATTTGAAACATGCAATCGTTACACATGTATGCAAAATGACTGTTACCGCATTTTTCAAAATATAAATGTTTTTAAAAATCATTTGATTATTGAGCATTTGGAAGATAATCAAAGATCTTTGAATGGATTAAGAATTTCTGCTGTTGATATATTAGCCCCAAGTGATAATAGTAATAGTGATTTTGATCTTACTTCCGACTCATTTGTAAGTGAAAAAGAATTTATTTTTGAATTTGACAATTTTGAACATAATCTTATTGACTTAAAAAAATAATTACAACATGAAGTTGCAAAGTTTGTATCTAGTTTTTATAATGAATTGTCAATGAATAGAACGCATGTGCAAACGATTGTTGATTCTACACGTATATTAGTCAACAAAATAATATTTTCATATCTAAAGCCAAATGTTCTAAATTTTGCCAAAAATGTCGATGCAATCCAGTATAATATTGAGCAAGTCTTCAACTTATTTGAAAATCCATTCGATTCACTTGATTCAGAATTCAAACGGTTTAAATATTTTGAACAACAAGGTACTTTAATAAAACCAGAATCGTATGTAATTGGACAACAAACTATTGGAAAAAAAATTGAATCAAATTATGTAATTGTACCCACTAATGTGACCGGTCAATATGTACCTATAAAATCAGTTATACAAAAATTATTTGCTCTACCTGATTTCTTACAACAAATTTTAAGTTATATGCAAAGTTTATCAATTGGAATCGAATGGAATTCAAATATAATTCAAGCTGAATTATTCAAAAAATTACAACAAAAATATCCAAACAGAATAATTATTCCTCTTATATTTTATTATGATGAATTTGAAGTGAATGACCCACTTGGCTCAAAAACTGGCACTCAAAAAATTGGTGCTGTATATTATTCTTTGCCATGTATATCTCCAAATGCTCAATCTCACCTTGTTAATATACAGGTTGCATTATTATTTAATAGTAATAATCGAAAAGAATTTGGAAATAGAAACATCTTTTTACCACTCATTAAAGAATTAAAATTTCTACATACGCATCCAGTTTACACGACGAATGACAATATTGATATTTATGTAAATTGTCTCTTATTTGTAGCAGATAATCTTGGCCGTCATGAAATAGGTGGTTTTGTTCAGTCTTTTTCAGCCAATAATCCATGTTCAGTGTGTAAAATATCTCGTAACGAATTACTGAGTGCAACTTATGAAAAACCTGAACTTTTACGTAATATAGAAAATTACAAACTTGATGTTGAAAAAAATGATGTTAGTACAACTGGAATACATGAAGAATGTGTATTTAAAATAGAAGACTTTCATATTTTGGAGAACAGTGCCCTTGATATCATGCATGATATTTATGAAGGAGTTTGCGAATACGATTTGTCTCAAATTCTATTACAATTCATTGTAAATTTAAAGTTTTTTACACTTCAAGATCTAAATGATCGTATCGGAACTTTTGACTTTGGCGTAAGTGAATTGAGCAATCGAATTCCTTTTTTGAAGAGAGAAAAATTAAATAATTATCGTTTGGGTTTTTCTGCATCTCAGGTAATACGTTTTATGAAATATTTTGGCCTTATTATTGGCGATCTTGTGCCTCCAGATGATTCTCATTGGGAACTGTATCTTACTCTTCGAGCGATAATTGATATTTTAAATGCTAGATCATTTTGCAAGAAGTTGAATATTTGCAATGTTTGATAACGGAACATCATGAAATTTATGTTAGATTATTTGGAAACACTCTGAAACCAAAACATCATAATATGTTGCATTACACACGACTTATGCTTCGTGTAGGACCTTTAGTTAATCTTTGGTGTATGCGTTTCGAGGCAAAACACAAAGAATCTAATCACATATCATTACTAGTAGAAAAAATTTACCACTTACTCTTGCTTTAAAACATTTATTAAAACTGAATGATAGATTACTTAATGAAATTTCATTATCTGATGAAATGTTACTCGGACCAAGTATTTCTGCAGATTCTATATATTTTCATCCTCATTTTAATTTATTTAAAGAATATTTGCCAGAAACTTACACAATTGTTTCATGGATTAAAATCCAAAGCATTTTATTTAAGCCACAATTTGTGTTAACCTTAAGTGTTAAAGATTTATTACCTGTTTTTGGGATGATACATTTTATTTGTTTAAATAATGTAAAAAAACCGTTATTTATTTTGCAAATTTTAGAAACAGTTAGTTTTTCAAGACATTTATATGCTTATCGCGTTTCATTTACAACAAAATGGAAAATTTTTAAATGTAATAATAAGTCAATTATTAATTATAGCGATGTTACTTCTTTAGTAAAATCGGTTGATGCCGATTATTTTGTAATAATGCACGAATAAAATTCTACCAAAAATATGGTTGTTATTATTATATTTTTATTTAAGATAAGAAATATTTTAGTTGTGAGAACTAAATACAAGGAACCAAATTTTTTAGTTGGAACAATAAAATATTTGGTTGATCATATATTTACCAAATTATTTGGTACGATTTACCTAATTTTGGTTAGGTTTACAAAATTCTTTTTTCAGTGTAGGATGTCAAAATAAACCTTATCAAGTAGTTCTGTGTCCTTGTTTAAGTTAATGCTGTTTTTTTGCTCCTTTATATGTATCATTTCTGATATAAGTCGTTTTTGGTAGTTATTTTCAAAGTCTAAAATTTTTATATTGTTCCAGTCAAATGTATGTTTTCTATTTGAGATATGTTCGGAAATTACAGAATGTCTTGATGAGTCTAATTTAATATTATTAATATGTTCTTTAAGTCTAGTACGTAACTGTCTCTTTGTCTGTCCCACGTATGATGCATTACAGTCATTGCAATTAATTTTATAAATAACATTGGAATTGCAAGAATGATTGTTTTTGTCCTTCTGTACTTTGACAAATCTGTCTAGTTTATTCAAAACTCTGTATCCCACAGTCACTTCTGGTTTTTTTATCGCTGACGCAATTAGATCAGACATCTTGTTAATGTATGGAATAACAAAAAATGTGTTGTCGCTCTTTTCACTATTAGCTGGCTGTTCAGTTGAATCGTTATCTTTAATATTTAATTTGTTAAAAATGAGATTTTTGATCCTGCGATTGATTACATTAAATGTAACGGATAACCGTTGTCCAACAATATATTAATAATTAACTCTAAGTTCTTTTTATGAAAAGTGGCAATACATGAGTTTATTAAGGATATAGAGAGTAACTCGAAACGCAATAATCTTATAACTATCCGTAATGTCGCCGTTCCCCAATTTTTCCATTACTTACACAATAACAACCCCAGAGACTCAATAAAAGAAAAACTCATGACAATGCACAAATTAACAAAAGAATTTTGTCATCATAATCCCGACATCCTTTTTACACGAGTCGACAAAGGTAACGTTACAGTTGCAATTGACAAAACGGATTACATTAAAAAAGTGGAAGACCAGTTGAATGATGACAATACTTACTCGATTCTCAAAAAAAATCCATATCTAAAAATAGAAAAAGATCTAACTAATACATTAAAAAATTGGTTAAAAAAGGAATATATCACGAATAAAGAATATTATGCACTACATTCCAGTGACTCACTCTTACCGAAGGCTTACGGTCTTCCTAAAATACACAAAAATAATGTTCCTTTTCGAATCATAGTATCGTCGGTAAATACTGCTCTTCATTCCTTAGCATCCTACATTCATAAAATATTACTTAAGAGTCTTCCACGAGCTAATAGTCATGTAAACAACAGTTTTGATTTGTGCAAGACACTCTCTGGTAAAGTGTTGGATGGATCCGACGTTATAGTTTCATTAGATGTTGTTTCGCTTTTCACGAACATTCCTCTAGATCTTGCGATCAACAGCATAAACAACAGGTGGAATTTTATTGAAACTCACACAAAAATTTCAAAAAAAGACTTCATATCGACCATCAACTTTATTTTATCTTCCACCTTTTTCACGTTTAATGACAAAATATACAAACAAACTTATGGCACTCCTATGGGCTCCCCATTATCACCCATAGTTGCAGATTTGGTGATGCAAGATTTGGAGGAATCTGTTTTAAACAGTCTTGATACGAATTTAGTTTTTTACTACCATTATGTAGATGATATAATATTAGCAACTCATTCGAAAAAAATTGATGACATTGTTAACAAATTTAATAGCTATCAAGAAAGATTGAGATTCACGATTGAATATGAGGTTGACCGTTGCATAAGCTTTTTAGATCCTAACTTAATAGTAATAGATAATACTCTGTATTTGGATTGGTTCCATAAAAAAACTTTTTCTGGAAGATTTTTATCATACTTCTCAAATCATCCAACTTGTCATAAAACAGGAACCATATATAGTTTAGTTGATAGAGCAATACTATTGTCTCATCCTACTTTTCATAAAAAGAACTTAGAGTTAATTATTAATATATTGTTGGACAACGGTTATCCGTTACATTTAATGTAATCAATCGCAGGATCAAAAATCTCATATTTAACAAATTAAATATTAAAGATAACGATTCAACTGAACAGCCAGCTAATAGTGAAAAGAGCGACAACACATTTTTTGTTATTCCATACATTAACAAGATGTCTGATCTAATTGCGTCAGCGATAAAAAAACCAGAAGTGACTGTGGGATACAGAGTTTTGAATAAACTAGACAGATTTGTCAAAGTACAGAAGGACAAAAACAATCATTCTTGCAATTCCAACGTTATTTATAAAATTAATTGCAATGATCTGTAATGCATCATACGTGGGACAGACAAAGAGACAGTTACGTACTAGACTTAAAGAACATATTAATAATATTAAATTAGACTCATCAAGACATTCTGTAATTTCCGAACATATCTCAAATAGAAAACATACATTTGACTGGAACAATATAAAAATTTTAGACTTTGAAAATAACTACCAAAAACGACTTATATCAGAAATGATACATATAACGGATCAAAAAAACAGCATTAACTTAAATAAGGACACAGAACTACTTGATAAGGTTTATTTTGACATCCTAGATGAATTAGCAAATTTATGATTGTTTAGCACTTTTGTATATACATTTTGACCTGATTAATTATATTCCCGCAGTCACGCTAGAGACACGCTGTAAATAAGAAACTAACGGCGGGACTATTTGACATATTGTAAGTTAATTTCTCATAATTTTTTCAACTTTCTATTTTTTTATTATACATATTGTATTACATACAGTTACATTTTAATTAGAAATATCGGTTATTTGATTATTATGGAACTCGCATTTTAATTTGATCTCTACGGACAATTGCATTTAAATTAACATGAAATTTGGACAAATCTTTTCTCGCCTTCCAACGAAGAATGGGTTTACATCTTTCTCATTACCAACATACACGTTCCATAATTTTTCGTTTTTAATTATTAGATACTTTGCTCGCCTCGATCGCTACTTATGTATTATTAACAATTTTTATCGAAATTATGCGTTTTTTAATTTAATTTGATCATTGTACTGAGGAAGACTAAGTAAGTCGAAACGTTTATATCATTGTTTATGTTAGGAATTTAAGTTTTATATAATAAACTAATTTTGACATTACAATTTTATTCTTTTGCTCGTAAGTTGACCTTTTATTGATTATTTTTATTTGATTATTTGCTTTGCATTATACGAGCCTTTTTGTCCTTTCTTGTTTTTTACATATATATATATATATATATATATATATATATATATATATATATTCTACACAATTTACATCCTAATTTTTGAGAATTATAAAAGTTTGTGCGCATAATAAAGTAAACTAAATTTTCAATAACAATATTTATATTACATTTATACAAAAGAAATTGAAAATAACTTTTCATTTACGTTAGCAAATCTGTATGCGTGTATTTTATAACGCTAATTATAATTATTTACTTTTCTGAGATTACTATAATATATTCAATTTTTACAATATATTGTTACGTCCTGGCCTGCACGAAGGAAAGGCCGCTCGAAGGTCGTAACAGCGTTTTCCCGAAATCGGAGTGATTTTGGGTCGAACGGACTGTCTGGCCCTTTTGCAGGTCAACGACTGGATAGTCGCTTTTACCTGGCTTATTTCAAGGGTCCGTTCGTCGGTCCTTTTCGGTAAGGGAATTAAATCCCTTTTACGCGGGATAGGACCTTGTGCGATCTCGGGGGATATATGAAGGAACGCAGGGGTTTAAATAAGACTTTAAATTCGCGTAATGTAAATAATTATCATTTATTCAAAAAAAATAAAATCTTAATAATATTCGGAGAATTAGACATTTGAATTTGTGGACATGTATAAACAATTATATATGAGTGTGTGTGTAACGTTGATGTGCTATGAGGCGGTTGAGGATTCGCGTTGGCTTTTGATCGTCCCGTTTCAATCGGAGAGCGCGTTTCAATGCTCGACGGGCAGCGATTTCCACTACTTATTAAGTTTAGTCGCGATTCCGGGGATTTATTCACTTCCGTGATCGTAGAAGAATGAAAGTACTCACTGTTGGCTGTATATTATTTGGTGAGCGGGTTGACAGCTATAGGTTGATCCTCAGGATCGATGGTTCCTTCGAGTGGTGTGGGCGAAGGTGTAGGTTGACTGGTAGCTGGTTGTTGAGCCTCGATGGTCACAATGTATGTTTAATGCGAGGATCCAGAAGTGTGTAACTGCCACGACGTAGGCGGAATTAATAGAGAGCGTTCTTGGAAGATTCGCTGCTTTTATACTATTCGTCTGCCCTTCCTATAGGGCAAAGGGCGTCTTCTTTTCTTGTGACTCATAGTCATACGTTCGGTGTTTAATCCCCTTTGCGCAACGTATTGCTTCCTTGTATGAAGAGTTCTTTCCTAATTCCGATCTTTGGTCTACTGATAGCGTGTGTCGATCGTGATATTTCAACATTACCTATGACTTATTGATCAAAGTGTAGGTTTCGTAATCTCACCGATCGAGTTGTTTCACAATCACTGTCTTTCTCCGTTTAATTCTTATAACTAATTTCGGTCTTATAATTAATATGTTCGCGGAACGCGAATCTGCGTAAATCGGGGAGGAGAAAAGAATCGTGCAGTCCACAGGACGTAACACCCCCCGTCTTAGACAAATGTTGGGGGTGTAACACAACATTTGCAAAAGAGAAATAAAATTTTTCGATTCTTTTCTTGCCGCGATTTGTGAATATCGGTCGAAAGAACCACATTTAATCCGTTGGTTAATTGTGCTTCCTTTAGTTAACATGTATCTCTTTTTTTTTTAAAAGGAGGAAAGAAAAAGGCGACCACCAAAACCCCTTCCTTATTCTTTCGTTCTTTTCTTACATTTTTTTTTTATTATATTTTTTTTTTTTATTTTATTACTGGTAAGGTGCGCGTGGAATCTTTTTCCTTTTATTGTTCTTCTCTCCCTCTGGGAAACACAACTTGGCCCCATCCGTCTACCAGGTGTTCGTAGTTGACGTATAGAAATTCTTCTATGCATTCGATACATTCTTCTGCAGGTTTTATTAGTACGATTATTATTTCGTACTTAGTGCAGTTTGTTTGGTTGTCTGCTGAGTCCTTATGGACTAGATTGTGGGGTGGTAGTGTCATATACTCCTCCTTGGTTGGTATTTTATTATAACATTCTTGGCAGATTTTAGAGTAGTCTTCAGTATTTTGATAGATGTTCCCCCGTGCTTGTATGACACATCGGATTTCCATCAATTTTAAATAAGTTTCAGGGTGATCTTGTGGTCTCACGCCGTCGATGGGTCTTTGCCGTATTTCTTCTGTTATTTCAGGAGTCCATTGGAGTTGATGATATATTGGCATTGTTATACTGGAACTGACGATCAGGTAGTTTTTCTATAGAATGGAAAATGATTCCACGTTCACGATTACGAAGAATATTAAACTAAAATATTGGTGTATACGTGTTGGTTATAGATATATATATGTATATAGGTAAATTCCTTCTCTCCTTTTACTACTGAAGTTACATGATATTGTTTTTAACAAAATATAACTTATTTTAATCTAGAGATAAAAAGACAATATTTTATGTATTTGAGACTACATAAAAAATGTTATATATATATATATATATATCTGTATAAAGAGAAGGTATTTAACGAAATATAACATATGAATAATAATATAGAGTATACGAGGTTATAAGGAAAATACAATAGTTTAACTTAAGATTACGGATGAATATATTTGCGTATATATATGCGTATATATATGCGTATATATATATATATATATGTTTTCATTTATACGGCGGGTTCGACGTCGGCTGTGATTTTTGTGTGCAGCTCTGCATGTCCTAATTTGACAAGCACGTCTCTAACGTTGTATGCTCTGTTGAATTCGCTGTCGGTTTTCATATGTAGTTTTACGAGTGCCGCTCCTTGTCTCAAGAGATGTATGATGTTAATCCATCCTTGTTATTTTTCTAGAAGGAGTTGACATAAGTGGCGTGTCCTCCTGGGCTAAGTGGTTTTGTTGGTGGGGGCCTTGGTATAGGCTAACCCGCAGATAATGGCCTGCCATGGCAATTCTTTGAATCTATCTTCTAGGATGTAGACATCGTTCGCGTGGTACCAGGTTGTCCTGCTCCAGTCGCCTAGTACTACTTGGACCATCCAGATAGGCTTGTCGATGCTTCTGATGAAGCCGCGTTTCCACGTTTATTATTAGATATTGGTTTGATGTGCGATATTCGTAAACGATTAGGATGTACTATGCGGCTGTTTTTCTTTATTTTGATCTTTACATTATTTTTATTTAATATCTCTAAAATTTCATGAGGTCCGGTATACTGGTCTCCGAATTTACCTGGTTTCGATCCTTTTAACAAGAATACCTGATCTCCGGGTTTAAAGGTCTGAGGGTTTAATTTTTTGTCGTAATATTTTTTTGATTTGACTTTTGCTGTTACTACGTTTTCGCGCGCATTACGTTGAATCGTGTGAAGTTGTGTGACAAGATTTATTAAATAGTCTTCATAATTTGCTAATTTATCTTCAGGTGGAAGAAGTTCATTTGACGGAACTCGTGCTATTTTTCCGAAAACTAGTTCGTACGGAGTGTGTTTTGTGGCTTCGTGTACGCTAGTATTATAATTGAACATAGCTAATCCGATCCATCTGTCCCATTGTTTTTGCTCGTTTGCATATTGTTTTAAGTATTCGCTGAGTGCGTGATGTGATCTCTCCAATGATCCGTTTGATTGAGGATGAAAAGCTGTTGTGCGAAATTTTCGTATTTTGAATAATTTGGCAATTTTCTTCATTAAATCGCTAATAAAATTTCTTCCTTGATCTGTAAGTATAGCTTTCGGCGCTCCGAGCACGCAAATAAAACGGTCTACAAAGGCTTCCGCAATGGTTTCTGAGGTTTGGTCAGGTAGCGGTATCCCCATACAATATTTTGTTAGCTGATCTTGTAGTGTTAAGATATATTCGTTGCCTCTTTCGGTCTTAGGTAGTGGGCCTACGATATCCATAGCTACTTTATCAAGCGAAGTGCCAGGCGTGTCTGTGATTATCATTGGTTGTTTTGTTTTAACTCGAACGAGTTTTTTCAGTTGACATTGTAAACATTGTTGTATGTGTTTTTGAACATCCGATTTCAAATTTTCCCAATAATAATTGTGTTTAATTCTATTATATGTTTTGGTTACTCCGCGGTGTCCTCCTGATGGTGAGCAATGCATTTCGTCGATTATGACAGAACGCAAATCCTTCGGTGGATATTTAATTTGTCCATTGCAAATAATTATTTTCGTAGTTGAGTTAATAAATATCAATTGTAGTTGTACCTTGATATTGTTCCAGGGAACGTTATTAATGAAATCGGTTTTTGCAATGCTAATTGTTTCTAATTTTAAATTTTTGATAACGTTATTTAAATCTTTCAAGGTTTTTAAGATGTGATCTAGAGTTGCCGTAGGGCCTACTCGTTGTTCGTCGTTAACAGGTAGCGCGATATGATAGTAGTGTTTGTATTTTATGGCCTTGGCTTCGCCCAAGGTAAGAGATCCTAAATTTGGTAGTTCGTTTCGCTCGGAAAGTTTCTGAGATCCTGAGTCTAAAGGGTTCCTTGGGTGTCGACAAAATATGCTACGTTATCTTTTCGTAGGAATAATAATTCGCGAGAATCTATGATGTTGCTTTTAATTATTTTATTTTCGATAATTCTGGGTTTCGCTTTCCTTGCCTTTAGATTTTGATTTATAATGTCTTCTTCGTCTTCTTCTTCCTCTTCGGCGTCGAGGTCCTTGTCTGATGTGTCGTTTTTTTCTTTGTTTTGTTCAATATTATTTTCTTCCTTAGTGGTTTTTTGTTTATTACCTTGTCCTGCAGTTTGGGTTCTTGTCTGTATTCTGTCTTGTTTAGGTGGATCGTGTATTAATACTTTTTCTGTAGTTTGTATTACGGTCGGTTCATTTATTTCTTCGAGTGTAAAAGGTATAGAATCGTTATTGTTTTTGACAAAATTAGCTTCAGGTATGGGTTCTTCGTTATCTGAGAGATATAAATGAAAATCGTCTTCCTCTTCTTCTTCTTCGCTATCTGATTCTTCTAACATTTTTGAAATTATTTCTGCATCTGCGGGGTTGTTTGGATTTAAGGTTTTTCTTTCTTTTATTAGTTTACAATCGATTTCTTCTAGATTTATTGGATTTCTTGATAATGCATCTGCATTTACGTTAGTTATTCCTGCCTTATATACGACATCGTAATCGTATTCGGCTAATTTTAGTCTCCAGCGTAATATTCGCATGTTTGCGTCTTGAGCATTTTTAAACCATAATAATGGTTTATGATCGGTGACTAATGTAAATTTTCTCCCATATAAATACGGTCGAAAATGTTTGACGCAATATACTATAGCTAAAGCTTCCTTTTCGTATGTGTCATATTTTATTTCGTTATCGGTGAGGGTTCTAGAAGCGTACGCGATCGGTCGGTCTTTATTTATTTCTCCCTGTGATAATATTCCTCCTACTGCTATTCCTGATGTGTCTGTGGTTAAGATAAATGGTTTCGAAAAGTTAGGATATTGCAATACAGGTTCTTCACATAATTTTTGTTTTAAAATTTCGAATGATTCTTCTTGTACGGCTGTCCATTCAAAGCGGGTGTCGTTTTTCAGTAAAGAAGTAAGTGGTTTTGCAAATTTAGAAAAGTTCGGTATGAATCGTCTATAATAACCTGCAAGTCCCAAAAATTGTTTAATATTCTTCGGTGTTTTGGGTCTCGGAAATTGTTGTACTGCTTCTAATTTTTTTTGATCAGGTTTTACTCCATCTTTGCTAATTACGTGTCCTAAATATGTTACTTCATTTTTTAGAAATTCACATTTGTCTGGTTGTAATTTTAAGTTGGCTTTACGAAGTCGCTCTATTAATGCGTTATATTTTCGTTCATGTTCTTCTAGAGAGGTAGCATAAATAACAATGTCGTCCATATAGACAAATAATTCCTCGCCTTGTAATCCAGTCAATACTAGGTCCATTAATCGTTGAAAGGTAGCAGGTGCATTTTTTAATCCGAAAGGCATTCGGTCGAATTCATAATGACCGAAAGGAGTGGTAAATGCTGTTTTATGACTGTCGGCAGGATCCATTTTTATTTGATGGAATCCGGAAGCTAGATCGCATACTGAGAAGTACTGTGCTCCTCCTAATTGATCCAATATATCTACGATGTTGGGTAATGGATAAGCGTCACCGATAGTTTTGTCGTTTAACGCTCGAAAATCGAGAACCATTCTCCAGCGTTTGTTTCCCTTCGAGTCTTCTTTCTTTGGCACGATCCATATGGGCGTATTATAAGGTGATTGAGACGGTTTTACGATGCTTCCTTCTAACAGTTCTTCTACCTGCTTGTTTATTTCTTCTTTGTGTAATTGCGGGAATCTATACTGACGAGTGTTAATCGGTCGATCGTCTATAGTGGTTATTTGATGTTGTAAAACATGAGTAGCGGTCAGTTTTTCTCCAGGAATATGAAATCGATCTTGACTGTTTGTTATTAATTTTAATACGTTCTCTTGTTCTTCTTTATTTAGATGTTCTAACCGCAGTAATTCCATAATTTGAGTAAATCGAGTTTCCTTTGGTTGTTCGGAAACTACTAGGCAGTTATGTAGATCGATATTTTCTACATTAATTTGGTGTTTTTCTTTATGATTTAATTTTCGTTTTCGTGGGAAATTTTTTATAATTTCTTGAGATTTGTCAAATAAGGATGCTGAGATTTTTGGAGACGGTCCTTTTTTATTCTTGACTGTTTTATTATTTATTTTTTCAATATCTTTATTATATTCTTGAGCTTCTTTTAGAAGATTTTCCATTGTAACTTGAGAGGTTTCTAATTCATTTTCATTATTTATAACAGATAATCCAGTTTTTGGAAATGTAAGTTTTGGAAGGGATAAACGATCCTTTGAATTTTTGGAAAAAGGTTGTGTCGAATTATGAAATGAGGTTTGGTAACTTCCCTCTTCGGAATCGACGGAGCTAGAATTTTCTGACAAGGTTTGACATTTTTCCTTCGAAATTCTAGGAATTTTTTCTTTTGGGAGATTTTTATAACCTTCTTCTCCAATAATTTTTGGATTATCAAAATTTTGAGAAGAGGTTTGGTAACTTCCCTCTTCAAGGATTTCTGGATCATTTATAATTTTCAGGAGAGGTTTGGTAACTTCCCTCTCCAAGGATTTTTGATTTATTATAATTTTCAGGAAAGGTTTGGTAACTTCCCTCTCCAAGGATTTTTGATTTATTATAATTTTCAGGAGAGGTTTGGTAACTTCCCTCTCCAAGGATTTCTGGATTATTATAATTTTCAGAAGAGGTTTGGTAACTTCCCTCTCCAAGGATTTTTGGATTATTATAATTTTCGTTTAAATAATTTTTATTCCCTCTCTTACTTTTAATTTTATTCTTTCCTTGAATCATTATTGATAATTCATCCTCATTGTCTCTAAATATCATCGTATCTTTTTCTTCATGGTCCGTGTTAACGTTAGTCTGGTCGTTATCTGACCCCTCTTTCTTGTTATCAATAATTTCGATATCGTCGTTAAATAGTGTGTTCAGTGGTTTTAAACGGAGTGTCGGTACGCGAACTTCTATTTCTTCATCTAGAGTGCTTATGACATTTAGATATGCTTTTCCAGAAATAGTTTCTACGATAGTATCTCCTAGGAAAATTCCATGTTCTATTTTTAATTTCGGTATATATCCTATTTTAATCTCAGGGTTCTCTATCCTCACAAAAAATAGCGATTCTGATCTTGGAGATACTATTATGGTTTCCGGGGAGAAAAAGGGCACATTAATTCCGGAAATATCTAAATGTCCTTGAGCGTAATCTATTTTTGAAAAAGTTTGTTTGAAGAAATCATTTCCTAATATTCCGGATTGTGGAATCGGAAAATCGTTGGCAACGATATGAAATAATACCGATAATTCAAAAAGTGTTAGTGTAATTTCTCCTAGGGTATAGACAGGATAATTGTTTATGCCATTTAATTTTAAAATATTCGAATAATTAATACTTGTATTTTTGGGCACAAAATTTTCTTTAATTATATTCGGTCCGGATCCCGTGTCTAACATAAAGGTTATTTGAGTGGTAATTTTATCGATTTCAACCTGTACCGTAGGCACGCGACTATGTTTGTCGAGGCTTACAGTTACAGGCCTGATTTCGGGTTCGTAGTTATTTACTTGGCTTGCCGCTGCACTGATGGGTGTGATGTTCGCTCGGCCCCCGATTTTACACCCGATGTCGAGGGTCCGTTGTAGTTTCCCTGCTCTTTTTCTTTGCGGCGATTGTTACTCGTAATTCGTAATTGACATGTATCGAGAAGATGGCCCTGTTCTTTGCAATATCGGCAGAATAAATTGTCTTTATGTGCTGGGATTGATTTTAGAGCGGCAATTTCTAGAGATATGGCCATAATTGTTACAAGTTTGACACACGATATTAGTATTGCGTTCATTTTGTTTCTTCCAACAATTATTAGCCGAGTGACCGGATTTATCGCACCATTGGCAAATTACTAAAGATTTATTTGTTTGTTGATTAAAGTTATTCTGTCGACATGATTTTGCATTATGACCAATCTTATAGCATAATTGACAAGTAATGACCTTTTCCTGAATTACGTTAATTGATTGTCGAGATCGTGGGTCGCGTAACCGACATTTATCTGCGCTATGCCCGCGTTTTTTACAAATTTGACAGATTAAAATATCCGTTCCGGTGTTTCCGAAAGGATTTTGATTTTGTGGTGAAAGTTGAGTGAGCTTTCGACAACTACTTGCTGCATGCCCTTCTTTATAACAGATTTGGCAGACTTCTCGAGATAGATTAACAGGTAGCGATGAATTTTGACTTGATTTAGCGCCTTGTCGTAAATCTGTCATTTGTTGAAGCTCTCTTTCTATTTTTAACGCGTCGGCCACGGTTTCCTGTACGTTTAAGTCTCGCGCTATTCTTTGTTCTATTTCGGGTTTTAGTCCTCTAATAAAGCATTTACACATATCTGTTTCTATAGTTGCTTTTATATCCTGTTCAGGCATGGCGTTCCCTGAGCTTCGATATGCCTCTAGTATTTGTTTTCCGAGAAGTTTAACCCGATTCGCGTAAGTGACGACATCTTCATTATTTTTCTGATAAACGCAACCTAATTCTCCTTGTAATTGATAGACATTTTTGGAGGGACCGTAAATTTTCTTCAAATACGTTGTTAATGCAGCTACGGTATTAAAATCTTGATCTTGTATAGTACGACGCGCTTCCCCCACTATTCGCGTTCTTATAATTTTAGCGAATTGACACTCTGCCTCTTTAGGGAGCATAGATTTTGCTTCCTCGCATCCCTCAATAAAATAATTTAGTGGGGTGTTACTACCGTCAAAAAAGGGAACGGCTTCGACCGCGTATTTTAAAGTGGCGAAAGGATTAGCGTTAGCCATGTTTATTGGTGGACCTCCGGATTCGCCGTTAGAATTATCGATATTAATTTTGAAAATCTGATTTTTTGAGTCAATAAATTCGACTTGGTCGGATTTGTCGGATAATTCACTTATTTCGGTTAAATTAGAATCTCCTAAAAAATGTACGTGTCGAGGCGTAGATGCTGTGAATTTTGATTTAGATTCACGTGTTCTGTGTGGTGTTTCTAACGCGGTCTTGTAAAGTTCATCTATTTCGTCTTTGTCCGTTGTGCTTCTAGTCCCTTTACTCATTCCTATTCCCAAAGATCGCACATTTCAATCCCGGACGAGCCCCCAATTAAACGTATGTTACGTCCTGGCCTGCACGAAGGAAAGGCCGCTCGAAGGTCGTAACAGCGTTTTCCCGAAATCGGAGTGATTTCGGGTCGAACGGACTGTCTGGCCCTTTTGCAGGTCAACGACTGGATAGTCGCTTTTACCTGGCTTATTTCAAGGGTCCGTTCGTCGGTCCTTTTCGGTAAGGGAATTAAATCCCTTTTACGCGGGATAGGACCTTGTGCGATCTCGGGGGATATATGAAGGAACGCAGGGGTTTAAATAAGACTTTAAATTCGCGTAATGTAAATAATTATCATTTATTCAAAAAAATAAAATCTTAATAATATTCGGAGAATTAGACATTTGAATTTGTGGACATGTATAAACAATTATATATGAGTGTGTGTGTAACGTTGATGTGCTATGAGGCGGTTGAGGATTCGCGTTGGCTTTTGATCGTCCCGTTTCAATCGGAGAGCGCGTTTCAATGCTCGACGGGCAGCGATTTCCACTACTTATTAAGTTTAGTCGCGATTCCGGGGATTTATTCACTTCCGTGATCGTAGAAGAATGAAAGTACTCACTGTTGGCTGTATATTATTTGGTGAGCGGGTTGACAGCTATAGGTTGATCCTCAGGATCGATGGTTCCTTCGAGTGGTGTGGGCGAAGGTGTAGGTTGACTGGTAGCTGGTTGTTGAGCCTCGATGGTCACAATGTATGTTTAATGCGAGGATCCAGAAGTGTGTAACTGCCACGACGTAGGCGGAATTAATAGAGAGCGTTCTTGGAAGATTCGCTGCTTTTATACTATTCGTCTGCCCTTCCTATAGGGCAAAGGGCGTCTTCTTTTCTTGTGACTCATAGTCATACGTTCGGTGTTTAATCCCCTTTGCGCAACGTATTGCTTCCTTGTATGAAGAGTTCTTTCCTAATTCCGATCTTTGGTCTACTGATAGCGTGTGTCGATCGTGATATTTCAACATTACCTATGACTTATTGATCAAAGTGTAGGTTTCGTAATCTCACCGATCGAGTTGTTTCACAATCACTGTCTTTCTCCGTTTAATTCTTATAACTAATTTCGGTCTTATAATTAATATGTTCGCGGAACGCGAATCTGCGTAAATCGGGGAGGAGAAAAGAATCGTGCAGTCCACAGGACGTAACAATATGATTTTCGTAATTTTACATTATTGTTAGATCAAAATAGAAGATAAAGGAAAATACTGACAAAATTTCTACATGAACATTCAAAAGCAATATTGTATAAAATAAATTTATATAATTATTCTATGAAAATTTACAACGCCCTCTGTCTGAATATTTGAGAAATAATAACTGCTGTTTTTTTGCTCCACTATATCTACAACGCACGCACACATACGTACGAATCGTAGTTCAAGTTATACTTCTATATTAGGCTTCTAATTCAGATTTAGAGGGTAACAGTGCTTTCTTTCGTGCATCTCAATCCCAGGGAACTTGCCTTTTTATTCATATAAAATGTATATTTATTATACAAAGCACGTATTATGACGAGTTGACAGCTCGAGACGTCATATCGAGATAAAAGAAGGTAACAAAAACTGTAATTTCGTAATTATTTCTCATTTTTCATATAAAATCGAAGTTCGCTGAGATCATTGATGTATGTATTGCAATCGTAGAAAAGCATTTTTAATTCTGTGAAATCAATGCGACGAGAGACTAGAAGTACGAAAATAGTGCTTCGTCGGTAAAAAAAACAGTCGCGAGGGATCCCCTTAACGATAGAAAACCATCTGAATTATTAAGAGAAATTAGATAATTAGCAGGAGGATCAATTTCTGAAAATCTTTTACATTCAATTTGGTTACAACGTTTACCTTCACGTATTCAAGCCACCTTAGCTGTTGTTGAAGAATCTCCTTTAGTTAAGTTAGCTGAATTAGCAGATAAAATAATGGATCGCGATTCAGGACTTCAAGTGGCAACAATAGCTTCTCCTGTTGCGTCAGCTTCTTCAAATTTTGATGATCTGGAAAAAAGAATCGCGGCATTAGAAATTAAACATAAACGCGATAGATCTAAGTTCAGAAGTGGATCACAAAGAAGATATAGTTCATTTTCAAGGAATAGGAATTATAAAGATAAAGATCAAATTTGTTTTTACCACAAGAAATTTGGTGATAAAGCTAAGAAATGTACAATACCTTGTACAATGTCCAAATCCCTCACAGAAAAGCCGGAAAACTGAACGCACCGTTGAGTATTAAGACGGCTGACAACGGTTTACCCAACAATCGTCTCATAGTTACGGATAAGTCCTCTGGTCTCAATTTCCTTGTAGATACAGGAGCTGATATATCTTTGATTCCCAGAAGACTTGTTCGATGTGCTAAATCTTCATCCTTGAAGCTTTTTGCTGCCAACGGAACAACTATTAACACCTATGGGTTAAAAACATTTATTCTTAATCTTAGTCTACGACGGGAATTTAAATAGAAATTTTGCATAGCCGACATTCAACGTCCAATTATTGGAGCTGACTTTCTGAGTCATTATGGTTTGCTTGTAGATATTAAAAATAAACGATTTTTAGATAGTGTTACTGGACTATCAAATAAAGGGAAACTATCAAAAATCCATCATTTTTCCATCTGCACCACCTCTTCTGACTTACCTTTTCACAGGATTTTAACAGAATTTCCTGAATTGACTCGTTTTTCTCCCATTTCAACGAAGAAGATACATCAAATGGAACATCATATAGTTACTAAAGGCCCTCCAATTGCTTCTACTCCTCGTAGACTGTCTCCTGAAAAATTAAAATTTGCTCGAGATGAATTTAAATTCATGGTGGAACAGTTGAGTTTTTATATGTTAAGGTAATGATCAGGGGGTGAGGAGAGGAAGGTATACATGTTGGTGGAGATGGAACAAGGCAGGAGAAAAAGATGAAATGGAATAGGAAGGAAAGATAAATTTGGACGAAAGGAGAACGAAGGAGAGGAAAGAGAAAGAAGTTGCTATGATTTTATTCCTTGGTAGTAGAAAATTGTGAGGTCGCAAATGGCCAGGCACGGTGGAGATGGTAGAAGGTTGTAAAAAGGTTGTGAAAGGTTGGGGAACGCTCCTTTTAAAAGCGCCTTTGCACCCCTTGGGGGAAATAAATATCCATTACATACATACATAGTAGTATAATTATGTATCTTTTATATGCTATTTTTACATATATGAAATGTATTAAGCAGAAACACATTTGTGTCATATACATAAATTAGTTACATATCAATTATACTTTCCAGATACTTTCTGGTTATATAACAGAAAGTATGAGTTATATGTGTGTTTGCTGGGATATGTCCCGCTAAAACGTCGGTCAAGAGTTCGATAATTAGAGAAATTATTGGAAAAGTCTCGTTGCTCGTCATTCCCTGTATGTCTTCGTCTGAGTATTCGGGTTGCATTTGAATTAAATTTACAAAGTGATTGTAAAGGTAGATTTATTTATTATTCGTGAGAGAATGTACAATTATATTAGTGGGCAAATATATTAATGGGCTAAATAATTAGCGTATTCATCTATTAAATATGAGTCTTCGGGAGTTTGATTTTTTAATTGAGGAATAAGATCTTTAGAGGAAGATAATTCCTGAGGGGCGTTTTCCCTTTGACGAGCGACGAATCGACACAACTCGGCAAACAATAATAATTCCGGAGAGTCTACTGGTGAATTAGAAGGGCTGTCTGTTGCAAGAACGATTATTAGTTCGCAAGGAACATTGATAGAATTCGTCTGCGTGGACGAGGTCTTCAACTTGCGCAGCGTTTTTGGAGACAAGCAAACAGTCTCACAGAATTTGACACGCGGCTTATTTCCTATTGCGCGTCGCTTAAGCCAGCGCAAAAAGGAAGCGACTCTATTAGCGCATGTTTTTGCACCGGCTCTATGATTTCGTTTTTTCCGGCGTGCTGTTTTATCTTTCAGATTTTTCATCTACAAAGGGATTATTTGAATAGTTAGTATTTATTATAATTTGATAAGGGTTTTAATATGATTCAAGGAAAAAATATCAATATCGAGTCAATAATTTTATGTATCTTTAATTTCTAATACAAAAAGGCAGGTCAATTGGTAAAAGGAAAGTGTCTTCGGGCAATCCGAAAATGCTCGTTGACGAAGGAATTATTCAGGGTAATGATGGGAGATTTGCCAAATCAAGGGCATTCCTAGAATGCTGCGACAGGATTTTAAGGATACGGGTACAGTGTTACCTGGGCGTGCACTCGGTAACGGGGTAAATGATGAAAAAGTTGGACCACGTCCGAGTAATATTTAAATTTTCTTGAAACAATGCTTATTAAATATTTTGCCTCCTGTTATCGATTTTTTATGAATAGGCAGGGCAAAGGAAAATGTCTTCGGGCAATCCGAGAATGCTAATGCTCGTCGAGGGAATTTCGCAGAGCGATGAGAGGAGAGTTGCCTATCGGGGCATTCCTAGAATGCTCGGGGGCGAAGGGATCCTGAGGAAGCAGGTATAGAGAGTTGCAAGAACTTACATAAAGTACGCTCTGCAACTATAGGTAATTAAAGGTTTGGACCACATCCGAGTAACAGGAGTTCTAATTGCTACGTTAATGTTATCAAAGATTGGTATTGATATTTATTTATAAAGGTAAATGGAAAATTGGATTAAAATTTGACTGGCGTTAGGAAACTGTTAGCAGCATGCAGTGCTTAACAGTGGATTACCTTTATTTATTTGTTAGGAGTATGACTGATAAGATAAAAGTTAAAGGATCACCAGTCTAGCGCGATTTATGTAAGGTGGGAGTACGAATTCGTCGGGGTAGTTTGGTATATACCTCGTAATGACGATGAGCTCTTGTCGGTCGATCCACTGCTCGTTCGTTCTCGCTCTCACAATAGGACCTCGGTCACGGGATGCGAAATCAAGAGTACTCGGATACGTTGTACAAGAGTTCTTTATTCTATCTTTACTTCACTTTACAATTCTATGCGCGACTGACAAAATTTAAGAGTCAACGCGGTTGACGACTAACGCGTGACTTTATACAAAACGCAATAACACAGTGACGATACGCTATGCCGTATAATACTAAAATGTCGCCGTACGACGATATAACGCCGAAAATGTCGTACGGTGATGAACTATAGTAATGCCGTGATGCCGTAAATGCTGTTATGCCGTAGATACTGTTATGTCGTGCAGAAGCTCGAACTTTAGGGGTTTATATACCCGCCAAAATGCGGAAAATCTTCGTGCCGTGTGCAACTTCTTTTTGGTGGGGGTTTCTCAAGAAATTCTTTCTCAGAACCTTTTATAATAAATTATTTAATATAAGGGGGTCACAGCTAGAAAACCAATGAGATCAGATGTACTAGATATCTGATCAAATATGGTCATTCAGTTGTGCGGAAGTGGGAAAAATGTATCTCTTCTATGCAAGGTCGTAAAATCCGGGAGTGTTCGCGGTTTTACGATCGTTAGATTGTCTGCGATTCAGGTACCAGCACCCCATGACACGTGGGAGATGCGAGCGAGCGCGGACCCTTGCTCGTGATCAGAGGGGGATCGCGCCTTTGGCATAGCTATTGCCTCGTGACACAATTTTAGGAGGGTTCACGCGTAGATATGTATACTATATAACTATGTATAGTTTTTATAATTCGTTTATTATTCGCCTTCTATGAAATCATTTTCTATACAGGGTGATTCAAAACAACCGTTTGTCCTTAAAATGTCGTATTCCTGACTGGATTCTAAGACGATTTTTCCTTTGCCAAAATTTGATCCGAAGCTTAGTTTTCAAATTATTAAAAGAAATATTAAGCGAATTACGGCACGAGTACGGGCGGTAGGCAGGAGCGGCGCAACTCATTATTCGACGCGGGCGACTGTGTGAGGCACTCGCTGCGATCAGCTGTTCGCTACACGCGATGTGTTTGTGTGTGTGTCTGTGTTTTGCGTGTGTGCGTACACACACACACACTCTCTCTCTCTCTCTCTCTCTCTCTCTCTCTCTCTCTCTCTCTCTCTCTCTCTCTCTCTCTCTCTCTCTCTCACTTACTCACTTTTATTCTTACCTTGTAGAGGTGTTTGATGACTTTTACTTCTAATGAATAATTGTTGCACGACTGTTAACAATGAGACATTCCCATCTGACACACCGAATAATAAACAAATTTTTCTTCTTTCAGAAATTGTATCCACATTTAGAACGAATACACTCACGCACTTGATCGAAAATAAAGAATTTATTTATCGATTGTAACAGTTAATCACAATCTCGGTTACTACTGATTGATTATTAAAATCACTCACAAAAACGCGTTAAATGCAAAGCGCACGTTACTCGATGCGGATGACAATAGTCTGCGACGATGACAACAGACTGCGGTGACGCGACGCGACGCGATGACGCGACGCGACGCGACGCGACGATAACAATCACGGCGTTGCCGAACGTGAACGTGTACATGTACATACATACATTACATGTGATAATAATATGTATAATTTATAAGTTATTAAAAAAAAACATTATAACGTATTATAATACGTTATACTTTTTTTTTTAATAACTTAACATTATCTACTGTTTTGCTATTTTTCGCAAGCGAGACATGAGAAAAATTAATTTTATGTTTTTGCGAACAAGATGTTCCACGTATGAATGTGTTGGTCGCTATGAAAAGAGCGAGTTGTTTTTTGGTCGCTCTGAAAAGAGCGGATTGACTTTGGTCGCTCTAAAAAGAGCGGATTTTTAGTTTCAAAAAAATTTATAAGTGCTCAAAATGACCACCATCGATTCTAACGCAAGCTCTCAGGCGTTTTAATAGATTTCTTTGGACGTTCTCCATTACTAATAGGAGACTTCTTTTAAAAAATCCGATATTTGGAATGTCGAAGAAGAAGTAATGGAGAACGTCCAAAGAAATCTATTAAAACGCATGAGAGCTTGCGTTAGAATCGATGGTGGTCATTTTGAGCACTTATTATAAATTTTTTTGAAACTAAAATTCCGCTCTTTTCAGAGCGGTCAAAAAATAACTCGCTCTTTTCAGAGCAACCAACACATTCATACGTGGAACATCTTGTTCGCAAAAACCTAAAATTAATTTTTCTTATGTTTCGCTTGCGAAAAAAAGGCAAAACAGTAAATAATGTTGTTATTAAAAAAAAAAAAAAAGAAAAGCATAACGTATTATAATACGTTATAATATGTTTTTTTTTAATAACTTAAAAATTATACATATTATTATCACATGTAATGTATGTACGCGTTCACGTTCGGCAACGCCGTGATTGTTATCGTCGCGTCGCGTCGCGTCGCGTCGCGTCATCGCGTCGCGTCGCGTCACCGCAGTCTGTTGTCATCGTCGCAGACTATTGTCATCCGCATCGAGTAACGTGCGCTTTGCATTTAACGCGTTTTTGTGAGTGATTTTAATAATCAATCAGTAGTAACCGAGTTGTGATTAACTGTTACAATCGATAAATAAATTCTTTATTTTCGATCAAGTGCGTGAGTGTATTCGTTCTAAATGTGGATACAATTTCTGAAAGAAGAAAAATTTGTTTATTATTCGGTGTGTCAGATGGGAATGTCTCATTGTTAACAGTCGTGCAACAATTATTCATTAGAAGTAAAAGTCATCAAACACCTCTACAAGGTAAGAATAAAAGTGAGTAAGTGAGAGAGAGAGAGAGAGAGAGAGAGAGAGAGAGAGAGAGAGAGAGAGTGTGTGTGTGTGTGTACGCACACACGCAAAACACAGACACACACACAAACACATCGCGTGTAGCGAACAGCTGATCGCAGCGAGCGCCTCACACAGTCGCCCGCGTCGGATAATGAGTTGCGCCGCTCCTGCCTACCGCCCGTACTCGTGCCGTAATTCGCTAAATATTTCTTTTAATAATTTGAAAACTAAGCTTCGGATCAAATTTTGGCAAAGGAAAAATTGTCTTAGAATTCAGTCAGGAATACGACATTTTAAGGACAAACGGTTGTTTTGAATCACCCTGTATAACTTATTCGAGGTCGTTCAATTTAAATTGTCTTTAAAACTCAATATTTAATATAATAGCATAAATAAGAGAATTTTGTTAAGTTATATATATTTATGATTTCATAGCGCAGCACCAAGAATTCTTTGTTTCGCTAATGATTCGATCTTGTGTTTTCCTGATTATATCAATGAAAACCTTATTCTCAAATTTATTATTTGGCAATGTAATAATAAGTAATTCGACAGTGAAAATATAATGTGAATGAAATTTGAGTCTTTCAATAATCTCCGATCGTTATTGTGGAGACAAGGTTTCGTAAATATAATTACAGCTAGAATTTCGGTAAGTTCTGTATTATAATGCATCGCTTAACTCATAATTAAGAAGGAATTTATGGAATTTCTTTTAATTAATTGTTGATCGTTAGGATTTTATTTCCATGTTTATAAATAATTATAGATTCTTATTATTGTAAAATATTAAAGTATTAATTTTAACAATTTATTATGTTTAAAATTCCATAAATAATATTGTATTTTTAAATTCTAAACATAACATTGATATTGGATACATACATATACTGATTAATTAATCGGAATTAAAGTAATTATGCTAATAGTACGAGGTTCCATATAGTAGTGGTTACACGATCTAGGGTTTCGATATGGCGTTTGAGAGCGGGATCCGTTAGCGCACGGTGCGATAGCGCACAACCCGATAGCACACATAAAATTTAATATAATTCCCGATAACCCACATCCCTTTAGCACACAGCCCAATAGCACACAATGCAAAAGGCACATCATCCCGATAGCGCACAATGAAAAAGGCGCATTATCCCGATAGCGCACAATGCAAAAGGCGCATTGTTCCGATAAAAATAAAAAAATAAATAAAATAAATAAAAAAGAAATAAAAAGTCAATTATATATAAATAATTAATAAAAAGTGAATTGCATCCCAATATACTTCGTCATATAAATATATTATGTGTATGTGTGTGTGTGTGTGTGTATATATATACGAGATACATATATGTTTACATTGTATGCATATATATATATATATATATATTATATATTATATACATATATGCATATAATTGTATACATATATATATTTATTTATATATATATTTATTAAATATTTATATGCACAATTTTCTTACATGCTTATAAGCATGACGTCTTTTAAATAAAATGTATTACTAATAAGACGAGGGACCAGGTATGTCGGCAACATCAGCGTCTGCAGCATGTAGCTTTAAAATATTTTTATTTTTTTTACAGCAGTAGCATATAATTTCCGCCAACATAAGAAACAAATGGTTTTCATTAATTTGCATGTTTATAGCTGTTTCTCCCCTCGTCTTTAATGCAGATTTAAATACACAAATAGCATTAACAGAAGCCGACGAAAATTTATTACGTTTTTTTGTTTTTACATTATTTAAAAGAGAAAACATTCTCTCCGGATCGGCATTAGAATTTGGAAGCGATCTAATAGTATTTATAATATTTGTTAAATTAGGATATTTAGCATTATTATTGGTGTCTCGACGTTGTAAAATTTCTTTCCAAGCATTATCAAAATTTAATTTAGTGAGGCTTTGTTTTTCTTCCATTGTAAAATCTGATGCTAATGCAATCCATTTTTTTTTAAAGCATCTTCATCAAAACCGCTAATAGTTTTAATGACGAAAGAAACGTTATTGAATGATGTTTCTCTATTATAAAATAAGCTTACAAATGGTTGAAAAACTATTAATTGTAATAAAAATGTGTCATTTATTGGTAATCTTTTACGAATTTCTTCTGCAGCAGTCACATAAAATGTTAAACAATTTTCTCGAATAATTTTAACAATGTCTACGTGACCTTCCAGTAGTAATTCGTTAAGATATTCCTCACATTCTGAACCCAAAGTAACTTCATTAAGATCTTTTTGATTCTCCTTTAGAGAGAATGCAATATTTTCAGAAAATGGTTGTAAATGCTCTTCTTTTAAAAAATTTTTGCAGATTTGGAAAAGAAATTTTTTGGATTTTGGTTGTAATAAATGAATTCTGGTTTCTAATGCTTGAAAAAATGCATTAAATGCATTAAAGAAATTTAAAGTATATTTTAAAAAAAGAAAATAAGCTTTTAGTTCTACGTTGTTCATCATAGACAGTAGATATTCTCCAGAATTTTTTTTTTCGCTCAACCATTTCGGTAAGAAAATATTTAATTGTATCCCAAGATTCAAGAAGTCGTTCGACACATAAATAATGAGACAGCCAACGTGTATCACATAATTTTAATATTTTGCGATTTGTTTCTTGGAAACATTCACAAAATTCTCTGAAAATTGCTGTACGTTTTGGGCTGTTCAAATAATTAGAAATTTTTTTTATAAATTCATTGCAATACGCAGGTATTTTATTACATGCAGTATGCGCTGCTAATGCAGCGGAGTGGCAAGGGCATGTTAAAGTTAGTAAACGTGGACATAGTTCTTCCAACTTTTTTTTGAACGATAAATATTTCCCTGTCATAACAGATGCGTTATCGCACGACAAGGCAACAATATTTGGAAATGGTATCTGCAGTTTCCACATTTCACATTTAAATGCCTGAAACAACTTTTCTGCGCTTGAATCTTTGGCATCAATATCGATTAATTTGACTAATTGCGAGCGAACATCTAATGTCTCCGAATCAACGTATCGGACAAAAAAAGTCATCCATTTATTATTAGATATGTCTGATGTTTCGTCAATAAAAACTGAAAACTTTGTATTTTGAATTTTATTGACGACACGATCCGTCTCAATCGGAAACGTTTGTAATAATGCTTTTACATTTCGTTCGACTCATGTTCATGCTTTTCAATACGTCAGGATCTTCTCCTATTTGTTGAAAAAATGTAAGAATCTCTGTTGTATTTTGATGAGAAATGTTTTTATCAGCAATTAATGCTGCATATCTGATTTCCGCGGATTTTTTACGCTCATTAAATGGCAAAAGAGATTTATTTTGCATATTTAAATCTTCTAAATTTGATTAATTTTTTTCTAGATATTTTTTATATATATTTATATGTGTTTTGGATTCTGCATGATGATGGATTTGCGATAAACTACTAGCGATAGATTTATCGCAAATCAAACAAAAAAATAAACTTTCGTCATGTGGCACTTCACGCAACCAAAGTTTAAATTCTTCAATATCTAACCATTCTTTTTTAAATATTGATTTACGCGATTTTTTATTGGTATCTCAACATTATCATTACTATTATTATCAGATGATAATGTATTCTTTTTAATATTATTTTGATGATACGCGGAGTCAGCATGTCTTAATATGTATGTTGAATTGCACGAAAAAGTTTTATTGCATATACTGCAATAAAATAAAGACTACTATCAGATGATACTTTACATACCCAAGATTTGTATCGGTCGTCTGTAAGCCAAGCTTCTGCAAAACTTCGCTTACGAGCTTTTCGGGGCTTCGTCAATTCAACACACATTTTTCGTTACTTTATACTATTTGTTAAAGCAAAATATATATACTTATCAAGAGCTAATTGCTCGAAAACGAGAGATATTTATAGTAAAACGGTCTACAGCTGACTCGACGAATTTCGAAGACATAAATGTCAAAAACCTGTCGCTAGATTGTTATTATGTCAAACAGCTGATTGGAGAGCTGCTTGACAAGACGAGACGCGCGGTAAAACGATCAACACGCGCAAAAAAGATAAACACGGCTCGTCGGGAAGCCGAATATAATGATTGAAATACATTTCCCAATATACAATATTTTAAATTTTTTGACGGAAGAAACCACCACCTTCTCGCGTTTCCGTTGAGCAACAATATGTACGTCGTACATTAGTACAAAATAAATAGGGAATAAAAAGAATAAAATCTTAAACAATATTTATAAATTAAAATATTATTTTATTACAATTATTTCTTTAAAGATAAAAAATCTTTTTTAATAGAAAGGCGTATATATTGGCCAAGAGTGTATTTTTATATATAAAATATACTTATAATTATTAATTATAATTATTAATTAATACAGGGTAATTAAATTAATCGACCACACTAGCCAATGAATTTGTCTAAGCTATGACTTTATTGACCATATGGTTGTGGTCTTTATAAAGTACAACTTGAAATTATTAATTACAAATTTTTCTTAAGTGAGAAAAATATTGGTCCGAAAGTCGCTAAATCGGGAATCGAACCCGAGTCTTTCGCTTGCCGGGCGACTGCTCTTACCTCTAAGCTATTCAGACCCTTCGAAACAATACTTTTCTCTTTTTGCTTTTATATAGTTATTTGTAAATAACGCCTTGTATATCCGCCGGCGTATACTAAACAGTTGGAAAATCATCTATACGGGTAGGCTCCATGATTAGGTCCAGGAGCAAATTTAAATATGTTTTTTATTTTTTTTATATATCGCTAGTAAATTAATCAACAGGGTAATTAAATTAATCGACCACACTAGCCAATGAATTTGTCTAAGCTATGACTTTATTGACCATATGGTTGTGGTCTTTATAAAGTACAACTTGAAATTATTAATTACAAATTTTTCTTAAGTGAGAAAAATATTGGTCCGAAAGTCGCTAAATCGGGAATCGAACCCGAGTCTTTCGCTTGCCGGGCGACTGCTCTTACCTCTAAGCTATTCAGACCCTTCGAAACAATACTTTTCTCTTTTTGCTTTTATATAGTTATTTGTAAATAACGCCTTGTATATCCGCCGGCGTATACTAAACAGTTGGAAAATCATCTATACGGGTAGGCTCCATGATTAGGTCCAGGAGCAAATTTAAATATGTTTTTTATTTTTTTTATATATCGCTAGTAAATTAATCAACAGGGTAATTAAATTAATCGACCACACTAGCCAATGAATTTGTCTAAGCTATGACTTTATTGACCATATGGTTGTGGTCTTTATAAAGTACAACTTGAAATTATTAATTACAAATTTTTCTTAAGTGAGAAAAATATTGGTCCGAAAGTCGCTAAATCGGGAATCGAACCCGAGTCTTTCGCTTGCCGGGCGACTGCTCTTACCTCTAAGCTATTCAGACCCTTCGAAACAATACTTTTCTCTTTTTGCTTTTATATAGTTATTTGTAAATAACGCCTTGTATATCCGCCGGCGTATACTAAACAGTTGGAAAATCATCTATACGGGTAGGCTCCATGATTAGGTCCAGGAGCAAATTTAAATATGTTTTTTATTTTTTTTATATATCGCTAGTAAATTAATCAACAGGGTAATTAAATTAATCGACCACACTAGCCAATGAATTTGTCTAAGCTATGACTTTATTGACCATATGGTTGTGGTCTTTATAAAGTACAACTTGAAATTATTAATTACAAATTTTTCTTAAGTGAAAAAAATATTGGTCCGAAAGTCGCTAAATCGGGAATCGAACCCGAGTCTTTCGCTTGCCGGGCGACTGCTCTTACCTCTAAGCTATTCAGACCCTTCGAAACAATACTTTTCTCTTTTTGCTTTTATATAGTTATTTGTAAATAACGCCTTGTATATCCGCCGGCGTATACTAAACAGTTGGAAAATCATCTATACGGGTAGGCTCCATGATTAGGTCCAGGAGCAAATTTAAATGTTTTTTATTTTTTTTTATATATCGCTAGTAAATTAATCAACAGGGTAATTAAATTAATCGACCACACTAGCCAATGAATTTGTCTAAGCTATGACTTTATTGACCATATGGTTGTGGTCTTTATAAAGTACAACTTGAAATTATTAATTACAAATTTTTCTTAAGTGAGAAAAATATTGGTCCGAAAGTCGCTAAATCGGGAATCGAACCCGAGTCTTTCGCTTGCCGGGCGACTGCTCTTACCTCTAAGCTATTCAGACCCTTCGAAACAATACTTTTCTCTTTTTGCTTTTATATAGTTATTTGTAAATAACGCCTTGTATATCCGCCGGCGTATACTAAACAGTTGGAAAATCATCTATACGGGTAGGCTCCATGATTAGGTCCAGGAGCAAATTTAAATATGTTTTTTTATTTTTTTTATATATCGCTAGTAAATTAATCAACAGGGTAATTAAATTAATCGACCACACTAGCCAATGAATTTGTCTAAGCTATGACTTTATTGACCATATGGTTGTGGTCTTTATAAAGTACAACTTGAAATTATTAATTACAAATTTTTCTTAAGTGAGAAAAATATTGGTCCGAAAGTCGCTAAATCGGGAATCGAACCCGAGTCTTTCGCTTGCCGGGCGACTGCTCTTACCTCTAAGCTATTCAGACCCTTCGAAACAATACTTTTCTCTTTTTGCTTTTATATAGTTATTTGTAAATAACGCCTTGTATATCCGCCGGCGTATACTAAACAGTTGGAAAATCATCTATACGGGTAGGCTCCATGATTAGGTCCAGGAGCAAATTTAAATATGTTTTTTATTTTTTTTTATATATCGCTAGTAAATTAATCAACAGGGTAATTAAATTAATCGACCACACTAGCCAATGAATTTGTCTAAGCTATGACTTTATTGACCATATGGTTGTGGTCTTTATAAAGTACAACTTGAAATTATTAATTACAAATTTTTCTTAAGTGAGAAAAATATTGGTCCGAAAGTCGCTAAATCGGGAATCGAACCCGAGTCTTTCGCTTGCCGGGCGACTGCTCTTACCTCTAAGCTATTCAGACCCTTCGAAACAATACTTTTCTCTTTTTGCTTTTATATAGTTATTTGTAAATAACGCCTTGTATATCCGCCGGCGTATACTAAACAGTTGGAAAATCATCTATACGGGTAGGCTCCATGATTAGGTCCAGGAGCAAATTTAAATATGTTTTTTATTTTTTTTATATATCGCTAGTAAATTAATCAACAGGGTAATTAAATTAATCGACCACACTAGCCAATGAATTTGTCTAAGCTATGACTTTATTGACCATATGGTTGTGGTCTTTATAAAGTACAACTTGAAATTATTAATTACAAATTTTTCTTAAGTGAGAAAAATATTAATAAAAAAAAAAAAAAAAAAAAAATAAAAAACATATATTAATTAATAATTATTTTTAATTAAAATTTTAAATATAAGTTACTTAATTTATGTTTAAAATTGTTCGAGATCGGTCACTCGACTAAATAGAAAAGTGCTGAAAGGGCACTGAAAAGGAGATTAAATGAACCACATAAATTAATCTAATTTTCGAGAAATAGTAGGCAGTAAAAACGGATCTAATTTAAACCTAGCGCTGGGTCGCTGGGGCGTGCGATTGCTCCGCGCCTGTGCCATCAGCTCTCGCGATATCATTCTCGAATCAAACGCCGGGATCGCGCGAGAGGAGACGAAAGACAATAACACGTCGACTCGATTAAAAATAAAGATATCACCTTGTCAAGCCCTTAGCGACCTAAGCTGATAGTTAATAATATTCCAAAGCTATCTAGAACGTTCGAGAAAATTGCGACTATATAAGCGCCTCTCAAGAGAGCGAGATTCAGGTTCGACTTTATATCTCGAAGCGAAACGAGTGCTTCTCGACTGCTAAAAGATAGGGGGATCGCTAGTCCTTCTTGCGTCCGTAGCTTGCGGTTATAATTAAAGAAGCTGTGCTATCTAATCTGTTTCGAACTCACTTTATTAATTGCTAATCATTATTTCGTTGACTTTGTTTTGTTAATAAAAATAAGTGTTATTTTGAACGTTACGCGGGTGTCTCTTTCGCTTCTTTTGTCCGGTCCTGCCTGAGACCACTCCTGGCTCCCGTCGCGCCGCAAACAAAAATATATTAATTTTATTAATATTATTTTATAATATTAAATATATTTTTTATATTTTATATTTTCTTTTTGCATATTGGGTCGCATCCTACTCGTTATCGCCAGTATTCCGGATTCGCTCGAAATTCGTAGCTCTATTCTATCAAAAGAAAATAAAGGACAAAAGATATATATCTGTCCTCTTCTATGTTCGAAGGACAAGGGTTCTCATCTTTTCGGTGCGCTCTGCGCTGCCGACCTACCCCCTCCACTGCAAGATGGCTGTCACGAAGTGGCTGTCGCGCGTGAAATCTTGCATCACTGGCTGATAGCGGAATTGGAAGAGGAGGAGGATAGGGAAAGGCTGTTAGAAAAGAAGTGGGATTTTAGAAGAATGTGGAGAGTAGGCATAGATGAGGGTTTGACGATGGAGGAGAGGAAAATAAGGTGGAAAATGTTAGAATGGGCGAGCGAGGAGGAAAGGAAAGGAAAGGCGGTAAGGATATGGAATAGGAGGATAGAGATAGACGGGGTGGAATGGGGGTGGAACAGCGAGGGGGAAGAATGGGTTAAAAGATAAAGGAAGGGAGTTGGTAGGGGGAAGGTAGAGGAGGATGGAGTGGTAGATCTAGGTAGGAGGGGTGAGGGAAGATAAGGAGGAAGGGGGCCAGGTGAGGAAGGGAGAAGGGGAAAGGGAGAGAGAGGTTAGGTTAGATTATTGTGAGGTCTCCAAATGGCCAGGTTAGAGGGATGAGAAATTTGTTGTAAAAGGGAGAGGGAGAGAGGAGTGGAGGATGGGAGAAGGAGGAGGAAACAGAGGTTGGGGAGACAGGAAGGAAGGAAGGATGACACGAAAGGAGAGGAGAGGAGGATGACGGCAAAAAGGGAAAATGAAAGATCTGACATGTATATTATGTGGTTACAAGTTTTGTAAATAGAGGACGATGATAGATGGGTGGCTGTGAGGGGTTTGGTGGTCCCCTGAAAACGCCGCGAAATCCCTTAGGGGCCTCGGAATAAATATCTATCTATATATAATATATATTAAGCCATGGGGAAGGACGAAATGCCAAATGAGGTATGGAAGTATGGGGGAGAGGAAATGAGAAGGTGGGCATGGTCAATATGTAATAGGGTATGGAGAGGGATGGCCAGAGGAATGAAAAGACGGAATAATCATTCCGATCATAAAGAAATGGAATGGGGAAAGAGTAGATGAATACAGGGGGGTTACATTAATGCCATCATTATATAAAATATATACGGCGATGTTAGGAGAGAGATTAAGAAGAGAGGTAGAAGAGAAAGGGCTACTATCGAAAAGTCAGGCGGGCTTTAGAAGGGGGATGGGCACCATAGACCAGATTTACGCCCTAAACTGCCTTATTAACAGGCAATTGGGAAGAGCAGGAGGCAAAATGGTAGCGACTTTTATAGACCTGAGGGCAGCATTTGACTCGGTGGACAGGGAGAAGGCAATAAAAGCGATGAGGGAGAGAGGGGTAAGGGAAGGATTGATAATAAAAATAGAAGAGATGTTGAGAGAGACGAGAAATAGGGTCAAAATAAAAGGAAGGGAGGGAGGTCAATTTTGGACGGCGAGGGGAGTAAGACAAGGGTGTCCACTGAGTCCAATGCTATTTAATTTGATTGCAGATTTGGAGGAAGAAATGGGAAAAGGCAAATGGGGAGGTGTAAAATTAGGAGAATGGAAAGTGTTCACGCTGTCATACGCGGATGATATAGTTTTAATGGCGGAAGAAGAACAGGAGATGAGGGCTATGCTGAGTAGATTAGAAAGGTATTTAGAAGAGAAGGGGCTAACGTTGAATGAGGAGAAAACAAAGGTAATGAGGTTTAGAAAAGGAGGGGGAAGAAGTAAAAAAATAGATTGGAGATGGAAGGGAAAGAAATTGAAGGAAGTAAAGTTGATGAATATTTAGGATACACGATACAAAAAAAATGGAGGTCAGGAAAAACAAGTAAAGGAAAGGGGGAAAAGAGCGGCAATAGTTATGAGAGAGGTATGGGGAATAGGAAAGAGAATGTGGGGAAAAGATTGGGGAAGAAGGCTGTGGTTATATGATACATTGGTGTGGACAGTAATGGGATGGATACGGGGCGGAAATTTGGGGGTGGAAAGAAAGGAGAGTGATAGAGGGGGTGCATGAAAGATTTATGAGATGGACGATGGGAGTGGATATCAGAACACCAGGGTATATGATAAGGGAGGAATTAAAGAGAGAGATGATGAGAGGAAGGGCGGGGAAGAGGGCATGGAATTTTGAAAAAAGACTAGAGGAAGGAAAAGGAGGAGAGATAGCAATGAAATGTTGGGAAGAAATGGAGAAAAGATGGAGGGGAGGAAAGATAATAGGGAAATGGGAACAAGAGAGAGAGGAGTTTTTGAGGGAGAGAGGAGTTAGGGGAAGGAGAGAGGAGGGAGTATCATTTGCAAAGTTAGAGGAAAGGGAACTAAGTAAACAAAAAGAGGAGAGGAAAGAGAAAATAGATGAATCAAAGTATAACAAATGGTATAAAAGAATAGGAGCAGGGGAAATTCCGGATTATTTGAAAAAAGGGTGGGCAGAGGTGAGGTGGAAGAGAGTGATCAGATTTAGATTGGGAAACGAAATGAGAGGAGGATGGTATTGGGAAGAGGAGGAAATGCAGGATATGTGGAATGGAGGAAGAAACGTGGGAACATGTATGGGAGGAATGCGTAGGGGGAAGGAGAAGGAATGGGGAAAGCTGGCAGGAAGTGGTAGAGAGAATACTAGGAGGTGGAAAAAAAGTGTGGATGAGAGAGATAGAAGAGATAAGAGAAGGAAAGGAAGGAAGGGGAGAAGAGGAGGATAGGGAGAAAGAAAGAGAGAGTGAAAGAGAAGAGGGAGAGAGGGTGAGAATGGGAGAGAGAGAGAGGTGAGAGAGGGGTGAGGGGGAGAGGGGGAAAGAGGAAAAGAAAGAGAGTAGAAGAGAGAGTAAAAAGTACAGCGGAAACGGAGGTCCAAACTAGGTTAGGACAGTATTAAGAGTAGGCATAAGAAGGTAGCGAGATTGTTAAGACTTGAAGTAAGGCGAGAAGTAAAAGGCAAAAGGCGGAAAGAGAGAGAGAGAGAATCGGCAGAGGTCATTGCGGGTGTAAGATTAGATGTAAGCTACATTATAAGATTTATGTAAATTGAAACCCCATAGAGGAACAATAAACACAATTATCTATATATATAACATATTAATATTATATTATATATAAATTAAATAATAATAGGCTCGTATAAATTAACAAATTATTTGAGGAGTGAAATATTTAGGCCAACTAAACGAGCATTAAATCTTAGGTTGTTGTTTATTTTGAATTTGTATTATTATTAAAAAATTCGTAAACGTTTCGAATTCAAACAGTCAAATTATATATATACAATTACTTACAGATTATTGAACAATCATAAATGTTCGTTTGTATAGCGGTATTGTGTATGGTTGAACGTCAGACATGGAAGTGATAAAACAGCCAGCGTTAGAATGTTTATATTTATCCAAGTATTGTTTCTCGATGTTTCCATGGACTATGACTCAGACAATTTTCCAAGAATGTCAAAATAACTCTCGTCGAGCAACTCAGTGTCTTTGTTTGAGTTAATGCTATTTTTTTTCTTTAATGTGTATCATTTCGGATATTAACCTTTTATGATAATTTTTCTCACAATCTATAATTTTCGTATTGTCCCAATCAAAAGTGTGTCCTTCGTTTAAAATGTGTTCTGAAACGACTGAATGTCTCGCAGAGTCTAATTTGATGTTATTCTTGTGTTCTTTCAATCTGGTTCCCAATTGTCTTTTTGTCTGTCCAATATAGGATGCATCGCAATCATTGCAATTTTGGACTATAGGAAATATATAGGATATATATAGGAAAAATCCTATATTGGACAGACAAAAAGACAATTGGGAACCAGATTGAAAGAACACAAGAATAACATCAAATTAGACACACTTTTGATTGGGACAATACGAAAATTATAGATTGTGAGAAAAAATATCATAAAAGGTTAATATTCGAAATGATACACATTAAAGAAAAAAAAAATAGCATTAACTCAAACAAAGACACTGAGTTGCTCGACGAGAGTTATTTTGACATTCTTGGAAAATTGTCTGAGTCATAATCCATGGAAACATCGAGAAACAATACTTGGATAAATATAAACATTCTAACGCTGGCTGTTTTATCACTTCCATGTCTGACGTTCAACCATACACATAATACCGCTATACAAACGAACATTTATGATTGTTCAATAATCTGTAAGTAATTGTATATATATAATTTGACTGTTTGAATTCCTAATATATAAAGATTATTAAACAATTCCACAGCACAATTGTAACTATCTGTGCAGTTGTCAACTTTGGACTCATAGAATTGTGTATAAGATTCATAATAACAAATTGACGCGATAAGAAAATTGACCAACACATTCTTCGCCTACTAACCACGAATTTTGTTAACAATTGTTCACTTAAACTCATTGTCCAGCGACTATATAATGTCTTATAATTGCGAAAAGACACCTCGTTATTATTTTTGCTATGTCAACGCATTTTTCTGCTTACCGTTAGTAGATCAATGGTTTTTATTCTTTTAAAGATCACACTTATGTAAGAACATGTTATTTTGCTGTCCCTATTTGCGCAGATTTATATGTTTTTTATTATGTAAATCACTGATTTTAATGTGACTCTTGTTATTTTGGTATTGAAGATGACTGAGTACAGTCGAAACGTTTACGAATTTTTTAATAATAATACAAATTCAAAATAAATAACAACCTAAGATTTAATGCTCGTTTAGTTGGCCTAAATATTTCACTCCTCAAATAATATTATATATAATATATATATTAATATTAATTTTTAACAAATTGTACATATAATTAATAGAAAAAAGAATCTTCTTGAAAAAGATCCATGTGAGATCATTGCTCATATCTTTGGCGGAAGTGTTAGCGAATTATTTCAGAATGAATGGCTCAATCGAAAAAGAAACAAGAAAGGTTGTCGATACAGCGAAGAAATAAAAAAGTTTGCGGTGTTACGTCCTGTGGACTCCACGATTCTTTTCTTTCAAAGAATGCAAGGCGATGATTGAAAAATCACAGGCGTGGGAATAAGACTATGATCTGGCAGGCGAAGCAGCTGACCGCTGACGGTTAATCATAAAAATAAAAATAAAAAAAAGGGAGAGATACATACCAGATGTAACTCGCGGTGTCTGAAATTCTCGCTTTGACTAGTTGACAACTCGCGCTTGAAAAGCAATAAAAATCTTTCTTTTAAAGGAAAATTTTACTTAAAAGGTAATAAAAACTTTTTAGAAGGAAATCTCCACTTGAAAATCAATAAAAATTTAGAAGAAAACTTCCACTTGAAAACGAATAAAATTTTACCAGACTAACAACGATAACCGAATCCAAACAAATGCCGCCTGACAGATCACCGAGATAATCTCGAGAGGATAATAAAAATATAAACCTCAACAAATTCTCCATTGGTCAAAACCTAGGGCCCTAAACAAAAGCCCTGACCAATCCCGATAAACTTTTAAAGTCAAGAGACGCCTCCGGGACTGAAAGGGCGTCATTGAAAAATTTCCTATTCGTCAGAAAATGTTAACAAACTAACGGGAAGGAGGAGCAAGAAGGTTTATATCCCTCGAGAGATGAGATTTTTAGTCCGAACTTTCGAGCGCAGTTTGCCGTGTATAAGCTATCCGAGATCGTATCTAGACTCTTCGGACTTTTATACTTTCAATTTCGAAATCCGCTTTCAACTCAAATTTCGACGTTCGTTAGAGTGCAAGTGAAGAAAAAAGACATAGTGGAAGTCCGGAAGACCACACAACCAGACTAGAACCCTGCAGCAATTATTAACAACGCACTCTACTAACAGTAAGTCAAGACACACATATATGTATATAACAAGGGAAAAAGATAAAGTACAATTTTCACCCCGTATCAAAATAATTCTTGGATTTAAGATAAAGCCATCTTCTTTATCTCCTTTTGCGCAAGTGCTATCATATCCAATCCTAAACCTTCTTCTCCCTCTCTCTTTCATCCCGAAAAATCACTCAGGATTTCCCGTGATAACGGCGAGATCCGTGATTTCATCCATCTCCAAAAATCACTCAGGATTTCCCGTGATAACGGCGAGATCCGTGATTTCCTTCACCCCGAAAATCACTCAGGATTTCCCGTGATAACGGCGAGATCCGTGATTTCACCCACCCCCGAAAATCACTCAGGATTTCCCGTGATAACGGCGAGATCCGTGATTTCACCCATCTCCAAAAAATCACTCAGGATTTCCCGTGATAACGGCGAGATCCGTGATTTCACCCATCTCCAAAAAATCACTCAGGATCTCCCGTGATAACGGAGAGATTCGTGATTACCGTTTCCCATACCTTTCCCCTACTCAACATTATCCAGTCTCTCTCTCTCTCTCTCTCTCTCTCTCTCTCTCTCTCTCTCTCTCTCTCTCTCTCTCTCTCTCTCTCTCTCTCTCTCTCTCTCTCTCTCTCTCACCCTCCCTCTCCTCGTCTCAATCATTCTCCTTCCCCCTCGCCACTTAATATAGAGTGTGACGAAGGTTGCACTTGCCAAGAGGCAGTAGAAATCCCCTTCATTTATAACGAGGCCTACTCCTTTTTAAGGAGACACATCGGGCAAATTCCATTCCAACGCGAAGACGAATGTTATAGATGGCTCCTTTCTAATTTCCCTATACTAGAGCTCCCAGAAGGTGTTTACACCTGCGGGCCAGACGTTCCCGATGAAGAGCAGTTCATGAGAATTGTAGCGGGAAGTCTCCCCGGCGCCCTCATCCCTATGTTTACCCCTATTCATCCCAACCCCATCGGATTCCCCGTCGATATCCTCCGCGCTTTCCTTTTCCCTTCCACCGTCGAAATTACCGAACTTTCTTAACCTAGAATTCTCTCTTACACGCACAAACATGGACACAAAATTATACATCTATTAGCATTTAGATTATTGTAACCACCAATCGGGACCCTAAAATTTAAACAATAACTCTTACCCCTTTCTGCCCCGATTGAAGACCTCCGTACTAATGTATCACCCGCGACCCATACACATACATTCACTCTTCATTAGCAACTAAGTCCGTCGATTATATTATTATGTATATAAATTCTTTCGTCTCTATATTAGGATTAAATTTATAAATTTCAACACAAATGATTTTCATTTATTAATAACTCGTTCCCACTCATTCCCGTAAACCAGGATCGCACAAGGTCCCATCCTGCGTAAAAGAGATTAAATTCTCTTGCCAAAAAGGGACCACCGAGCGAACGGCCCTTTAAATAGAGTAAGAGCGACCCTTGCGGTCGTTGACCTATTTGGGCCCAGACGTTCGTTCGGGTCGAACAGACGGATAGTCTGCCGTCGTTCGAAAAGATAAATTTAGTTACGTCCTTCCTTTCGACTCTTCCTTCCTTGAGTCTGGACGTAACAGCGGTAACTCTGCATTTTTACTCGCCGAAAGCCTACAATTATTGCAGGTATATTTTTGAAAGTATTATTAGTATTTATAAATTTTAAATTTTGTTCATTTTTACTCGCTTTTCATTAATTTCACAATATATTCATTTTGTTTTTTACATTTATATATTTTTACATTTTACTATTAATTTTAACTTTTTATTTTATTTTTTACTTTTTTTATTTTTTCACACACACATACACACACGCACGCACGCACGCACTTATTCAAGTATATTCAGTTGCACAATAGGCCTGATAATGCTGTTGCCGCTGTATTAGTCATTAAGAAAAACGTCTCATAGAAATCAAACGATTGATTTTTGGAGGTCGTGGCAATGTTGACTTTTCATCAGCATTACATGAACAATATTTTTGCAAAGTTTCAGCTAATTTCACCGAAACCCAATACGTTTATGGAATCATTTCTTATATAATTTATTTCATGTTATTTAATTAGAATTCTTAAGGTTTGATAATTTATAGTAAAACTTGAGTTTTAATGCAATAGGATAGGATTAAATTATTTCTAAATTATAGAATTATGATTCCATAACGTAATATCGAGAATTTTCTTGTTCTCGTTTGACTTATTCTATTTTAATGCTTATAGTAAAATATTCTCCTTAATTATATCTACATGGGCCTCTATTTTTGAACTCAGGTCAGATCTTTGATGTCTGACAACAAATAAAGTGAAGTTCTGGCCATCAAGCATAGACTTTTTAGTGATTAGCAAAGGCCTATTGAAGAATTGTGAATTAAACTACTGAAGAAGAAGGTTCTTTATGTGACATGTACATGCCACGTGCCATAACCTCATCATTTATCTATCCACGGACTGAATTAACCTATCGAATCTACTACGCTAAATTTATTAATTTTAAAGATATCGTCATTGGAATATTATTATATAAGTTTATTATATATGTATAGATATATAGATTATTTTATGAGAAAACATTTATTTTGTTAATTACTTTCAGAGTGAAAGTTAATATACTCAACTATGTAAAAAAAAGTTGTATTTTTCACAATATATTTTTATCACAATATATATAATTTTAGTATATTGGTATAAAATTGGCTTACTGAGCAAATTTTATACTAATATACTAGTTGATATGCATATTAAATCATCAGTGTAAATTAAGCCGATATTATTATTAAAAATATTCTCCCACATAAATCCCGAATAACTACCATAATCAGCCTTGATATATTTATATATTATAATACCTATACTTGCGATATACATTTCAAGATTTTACTGTAAGCGGCAATAATCGGAGATCTCAGGAATAACGTAGAAATATATTTCACTGAAATTTGTGATCTCTACGTTTTCTTAAGTGCGGACATTAGTATATCCTATTAATATCCCTCACATATCTAAGATTTCTATTGAATATCTTTAGGATATTGCAATATCCCGGCAGGATATCTTGACAAGATTCTACATATTTCCATTTGCTGTATGGGATTCCTCCGGCTGCTATTGCAAAAGAGCAGATCACACGTTCTTTGGAAAGAAAAACGCGAGATGCAAAACCTTTTTTTAAAAAAAAACAACAAAGAGTCCATGAGATTGATGAATGGTATATTCATTAGTTAATTAAAAGCCAAAAAATCACCCCATCCATCTCGATAAAAGAGTAACAGTCAATGACCGTGGGCAAGACACAACTATCAAATATAAATGCTAAGATTCGGTGTCGCTTGACATTGTGAGTGTAAACAATATAAGAAACACTGTATTCGTATGTAAGATCGATGTGGGGAAATATGCTAAAAATCGCGGAAATTAAATCTGTGGTAATCTCTCCACCGTTGTTAAAAAAGTGCCATGTAAACCTCCAGTATCGCTCTGCATGTTTAACCTATTTTTTTGTCTTTTAATAAAAATCATTTCTGATATTAAACGCTTTCCAAATATATGTTCTTCATCCAAAATTTCCCTCTTATCCCATGCAAAATCATGATTTGTTAATCTATGTTCTATGATTACCGAACGTTGTGTTGTATTCCTGTTTATATGTTTATGGTGTTCAGAAATCCGTGTTTTTAGAAGTCTGCTGGTCTGTCCTACGTATGAGGCGTCACAATTTTCATATGAAATTTTATAAACGATGTTGTTACGCATGTCATTAGGTCATGTTACGCATGTTAATCGTGGAGATTGTTAATTAATTTTTTTATAGGATCTCTTTTAATAATTGTGTATGTATTGTTGTCGTTGAGGAGAGCAATTATAAAGGACCACATTATATTAAAATATGTCCTATCACAAATCAGGACATTTCAGAATTGAAGAAGCAAAACTTCGAATAAACAACGAAAAAAGAAAAAGGCACACAACTGATTTCAACAATATAAATTTAGATGAGTCTGAAAAAGAAAATACAAATAAAATACGAATAAAAAATAAAATTATAAAACAAAATGTACCCATCTTAAAAAATGGCAACCCTCAAAAAATAAAATTAGAAGATAAATCAGTAAAAGTAATTAGTACATAGATATTACACACAGGTATTACATCGGCAACATATAAAATGCGAGCTGAAATTTTATCCAATATATTTATCCCAACTGTTCAAGGCAAAATAAATAAAATTATTTGTTATTGTAGCGTTGGCTACATTACGAGTAAAACAATGATCAATTTGCATTGCTAAACGCAGTATATATATTAAATAGGTTAAATTATATGTATATATTAAACATTTTCTAAATTGAGTTTTCATTTCAATAAATAGCAGACGATATATATGCATAATGAATTGCAATAAAATAAGACGATTAGAATATTCATCAAGAAAATAATTTGATGCAGATTAAATTTAAGAAACTATTTTCTATATCTATTATTATTACTCTCCCTTTTTCGCGAGTTACAAAATAACTTAATCTGTTCTTTATCGGTAAGCGCTTATAAATAACATAATATCCTCTAAATATGTTTGTCTAAAGATATTTTATGGAGATTAAATTTTAATATTAAATAAAAACACAATATAACATACTTATACAATAATTTTCACTTTGACGAGAATAAAAATTTTGAATCAATGCGTCGAAAATAATGAGTCAAACCAAATGTGTCGAAAATAAAAGTGTAACCAATAATCCTCTTGAAAAGCCTTGAACATCAAGACATCGGTTAAGTAGTTTCATCGCCATATATACTTTCTTAGACTGTTTTCTTCTACGGAAAGACTGTTCATCGCGAAGCCATCTCGCGGTACAATGGCGGTACTAACTGTATCAGCGTAAAGCACTCTCGAGAAACTCACTTTAAATACTTGACAAATAATTGCCATGCGTTCAGACAGATTTACTTATAAATAGTAATCTTTTTCAACAATTTTTAAGAAAGACAATCTAAAATATTAGACAAATTAAAACACAAACAAATTAAAATATAAAACAAATTCTTTCCAAACCATATTGTCCCACGATTACCATGATTTTCAGGGTAAATTATAAGAGAAAATTCTGTCTGTGTAATTTTAAATAATGTTATAATACTTTAAACTCGATTAATATTTTTTGACAGTTATCAGCTGATTTCTGCACTGAGAAAAAAAAATGTTAAATCAAAAAAAATTTTTTTAATCTAACTAAATGCGGCGGTCACGGGCTGTCCAACAAATATTTGTTAATCTGCAAAAATATTATGTCTCGATAAATAAAATAATTAATTTATATCAAAAAACATATTTAGTTGGCCTAACAAAATTGAATTCTTTTTAAATACATATAAAATTAAATGTATAATTTCGTTTATTTAATTTAATAAGATCTATTTTATATTAATTAAATAAATAATTACACAAAACAGTTTTTATAATAGTATTTAAAAAAATATTTTTTTTATTTAACCATATGTAATGCTAAATAAAACGATTATACAATTGAATGTCAGGAATATTTAATTAAAGGGAACTAAGATTTGTTTACTTGATATAAAAAATATGTTATTTCAATTATGTTTAGAGTTCAACAAACAACATATATTTTCAAAGTAGTCAAATGTAAGATTGGATCAAGTAAATATATTCTTTGTATTATTATATATGTTTTTAATTTTCCACAATATTAACTTATGCTTACAAAATATTTTGTAAGAATTAGCAAATATTATATAAAATTAAAAACATATATAATAATACAAAGAATATATTTACTTGATCCAATCTTACATTTGACTACTTTGAAAATATATATTGTTTGTTGAACTCTAAACATAATTGAAATAACATATTTTTTATATCAAATAAACAAATCTTAGTTCCCTTTAATTAAATATTCGTGATATTCGATTGTGTAATCGTTTTATATAGAATTACATATGGTTGAATAAAAAAAATATTTTTTTAAATATTAATAATATCTGTTTTGTGTAATTATTTATTTAATTAATATAAAATAGATCTTATTAAATTATAATAAATAAACGAAATTATACATTTAATTTTATATGTATTTAAAAAGAATTCAATTTTGTTAGGCCAACTAAATATGTTTTTTGATATAAATTAATTATTTTATTTATCGAGACAATATTTTTAGTTTTCGCGAATATTTATTTGAATGAATTATGTAAATATTATGTTATAGCCCGAACTATAACCAGTAATTATTAGGAATAAGAATATTATAAAAGATTTTTACTTATAAACGAGCGCTCTAGCCAAGCGCTCGTCGAACGAAAACGCTAATGCAGCGAAACACGCACGAAGCACGGAAATCGCGAGCTGCAAGCGAAGGCCAGGGACTTCGACCTGCTTCGCTTGCATTTAGACCAAAAACGCGTGAATATTATTAACCAATCGGGGACTTGTTTCCAAGGGCCTCGCCCGTTGAAAATCAAAGAACAAAAGAAGATATAAGACGGAGAGCCCGCCCGCGAAGGCAGTCTCGAATAAAACTCCTAAACATCAAGACGGAGTCGCTAATAAGAATCCGGAACATCAGGACGAGACTCACTAATAAAAATCTGAATCATTAAGAAGAATTACTAATAAACGCTCGCTAGCCAAACCTCGAATGTTACGCGAATATTTAATTAAAGAAATAACGAGAAATAAAGTGAAACCAAATTTAATCAGAAATAAAAGTGTATTTTAAGAGAAAGAAAAGAGTACAACACTCCTAACTTCCTACGAAGTCCTGCACGACCCGAGGATCCTCATCCTTAATTCGGCGCAACCCCAGTGCCTTGCTCGAGGCACACAACAATTTGGTGGCAGCGGTGGGATCGCGCCGACGGACCGCCAGGACCAGCAGGAACCTGAAGACCTGAAAAACAATACAACCGTATTAGAAAAATCAGGCACGTCGAAATAATCGACGGACAACACAGAAAGCAGCATACTAAAAATTAAGACCCGCAATACACACATACACAACGTGTGGAAGCAGGCACGTCAGTTAGAAAAACAGCTGACGGAAATAAGCAGAAGCCACAGTGCAGTGTGAGAAGGACGGACAACGCAAGCAATACGAAGAGCGATAAGCAAGCAGCTGAGTATCGAGTAGGATCGCCAACGTCCCAAGGACAACGCCGACCTGCGACAATCTCACGGACAACGCGTCATCACGGAGCGACGACCTGCCGTGTCAAGCACGAGCATCGAGCCGCCAGCCGTTATCAGCCCACGAGCGATCGAGTTGCATTAGCAGCAGCCAAGCCGTACCGAGCGATAAAGAGCGTAACGATGCGAACCGTAATACTGTAAGTCCGATCCTTATAATATTTCTGCGTGAAAGTCGGAAGGACACGAAACCTCCCGGCAACCAATATTAAACAAGTCGTGGATACATAGCGATTCCGCGAAGTGAGCGATTCAAGTTACCATTAACTTTAGAAAGACTCGAGCGAGTTCGTGAAAATTAGAGAGCGAATACTCAAACAGAAGCGAAGTTGAATTACCCGAAGTTGAACGTCACCGTTAAACGCAAGTTCCCTTTCGATAGCCTTGACGAAAGCGTACTAAAGGCACGAACTGACAGTAAGCGCGAAACTAACTATTATAAAAATACTCTTGTAAGGGAGAAACCCCTCTAGCGTCGAGAAATAAGCCCGAAGTTACTCAATGTCGGAACGACCTAAAAAACGCGTCTCATTTAAGCCACGATTCTGGAGCGGACCAGCTCAACTTAATCGTAGATTCGGTTCCGTAACACCCGTACAAGTAGCCGAGGAAGCGGTACGCGACATTCGCGATAACGTACGCACAAATTTAGATAGACGTTACTCGGACGCTAGCTCACCAGAATCAGGTGCCGAACCTATCGAGGAAAACGTACGTCCTTCTAATTTAGACGAAAGAAGACGTCCCTCGGATCGCGCGTCTTCCGAGCGAATTTCGGTTAGGAGAAACTATTCCCCCGTATCAGTCGACGATAGCGTTTTAGGCACGCAAAGCGAGGACGACATGAGACGAAACCCTCCGACGCGGAATGCCCCCCCTGAAGATGTCGACAGGGAAATCGAACACTTACGATCAATAATCGACGGTAATGCCGCCGCGTGTTATGCAGACGCCGGACGTCCAGTATCCGATCCGAATAACGCCCTACTCACTGAGCTCATACAAGAAATCCGGGAATTGAGAACAGAAGTAGATTCCTTACGCGACCAAATAAACGATCGCCCTGCAAATATGAGAGAAGTACGACAGACGCGCTACGGGTACCGCCCCGAGGGAAACCGATACACGGATCGCCGCGAAACATACAACGACGACCCCAACGCAACGTACACGTACGGAAGATCCGAAAATGATATCAGGAACCGACGCAGTACCTCTTCGCGATATTTAACCCTGAAAGAAGCAAGGACAATGATCCCAGACGTCGACGGAACTTCGCAACAGAAGCTTCAAAAATTTTTAAACGCGTGCACATATGCCATGCAGAACATAAATCCCGCGGACGAAGAGTCATTAATTCAAGCAATATTATATACAAAATTAGATGGAAAGGCCATGCAAGATTTTGAAACGCATGATATCCAAACGTACGAAGAACTCAAACAACAATTAGAAGAATGTTACCAAACAAAACAGAGCACGACGCATCTACAATTAGAATTCAACTCGTTAAAACAAAAAACGAACGAAAACGCGCATGATTTCGGCCAACGCGTCGACCTATTGGCCATGAAGTTATACAATTCCATGATTGAAGGGAAAGACCACCCCCCCCATGTTTAAACGCGCTATTCACCAAACAATCAAACACCAAGCATTGATTAACTTCCAAATCGGGCTCCGAAGCGACCTCAAAATTCTCGTTCGAGCGCAACGATATACGACACTGCAGGAAGCGATAACCGGCGCGGGCGAAGAAGAAAAACTTCTCGAAAACCCTCGGTCTCAGGACAAACATAAAGCCGAATCAAGTGACTCACAACCAATTCCACGTACACAATGTTATAAATGCGGAAAATCGGGGCATTATGGACGCGATTGCCGCAACAGTACATACGCACTCCCCAAACCGGACAAGCCCCCTCGCGCAAATACCGTAGAGAAATTCTGCAATTATTGCAAAAAACGCGGACATAATCGCGACGAGTGTTGGACTTTAAATGGAAGGCCGGAAACAAATACACCGGACCGCGATAAGGGAACCGATAATAAAAAATCGCGAAGCATTAATAAAATTGAAAACCGTAAGAAACCGCAATCGCGAAAAAGAGATACCGAATCCGAGTATAGCAGTGACGAGGAAGAACAGCAAGAAGAAAAGAATAAAAAGACACGCGCGATAGAATATCAGGTAACACACGTGCGACAAATGTCTCGTGAAGCAGCAAGCCTGAACTTGATAAGTCTACCTATATGCGAAGTAAAGAACAGCAAAATTAACATGTTCTACGACACTGGAGCTACTGTCTCTCTAATAAAGGTCAAACATTTAAAAGGCGAAACCGAGATATAAAACGACAAAATTACTTTGATCGGCATAACCGGGCATAAAGCGCGAACAATAGGAAAATTTTACGCGACTATCGACCTAGGCAGCCGAAAAATCAAACACGCGATTTATGTCGTAAAGGACGACTTCCCAATGGAATACGAAGGGATCATAGGAATGGATTTTCTACAAAAACAACAAGTCGCGTGCGATTACAAAAAACAGGAGATTCAAATAGGAAATGCCATATTAAAATTACGACCGTACAATAAAATTCAATTAAAACCGCGTAGCGAAACAATAATACAAGCGGCAACGAATCGTAATAAGATAGGCGTGATAAAGGCCGAAGAAACAGCACCGGGAATATATATCGGACGAAGCCTGGTAAAACCAAAAAATTTTTTGTGCCCCGTCAGTATAATTAATACGACCGATGAAACGGTAGAGATTAGTACGCCGCTCGTAACCGTAGAAGACATATGTGAAGATAACGCACACAAAATATATACAATACACACGGGCGACACTCATGACTCAAACACGCGCGCCGACACCTCGCCCGTCAACGTAATTACCAAAAAAGAACTCCAACGTGAACTACATAGTAAAAAAGGGAAGAAAAGCAGTGTACATGCATGCGAATAGACTAAAACTAGTTATAGAAAAGTAATACTTACTTCACCTGATAATAAAAATTGCGAACCATTAAAGATAAAATTAACACTTAATATATTATCACAGGACACTCACACTATTAATCTGCAACGCTGCAGCATCGCTTAGAATTAACAAAGCCAAAGTACTAGATTTTAGAAATAAGAAACGATTATAATACTATAATGTAAACGGGAATTATAACTATACGTAGCATTAGAAATAATCTTAACAAAAATAAGAAAGCGAAAAACTTCGTACCTCCGTTTTTCTTTTTTTTACGGGGGAGGGATGTTATAGCCCGAACTATAACCAGTAATTATTAGGAATAAGAATATTATAAAAGATTTTTACTTATAAACGAGCGCTCTAGCCAAGCGCTCGTCGAACGAAAACGCTAACGCAGCGAAACACGCACGGAGCACGGAAATCGCGAGCTGCAAGCGAAGGCCAGGGACTTCGACCTGCTTCGCTTGCATTTAGACCAAAAACGCGTGAATATTATTAACCAATCGGGGACTTGTTTCCAAGGGCCTCGCTCGTTGAAAATCAAAGAACAAAAGAAGATATAAGACGGAGAGCCCGCCCGCGAAGGCAGTCTCGAATAAAACTCCTAAACATCAAGACGGAGTCGCTAATAAGAATCCGGAACATCAGGACGAGATTCACTAATAAAAATCTAAATCATTAAGAAGAATTACTAATAAACGCTCGCTAGCCAAACCTCGAATGTTACGCGAATATTTAATTAAAGAAATAACGAGAAATAAAGTGAAACCAAATTTAATCAGAAAAAAAGTGTATTTTAAGAGAAAGAAAAGAGTACAACACTCCTAACTTCCTACGAAGTCCTGCACGACCCGAGGATCCTCATCCTTAATTCGGCGCAACCCCAGTGCCTTGCTCGAGGCACACAACAATTAGTATTAATCAAATATTTAATTCTAATGTATTAATATTATGTTAATATTATTTTATATATATTTAAGGAAAACAACTATTTCTTCTGATTTAATTAATACATATTTTTATTTAATACATATTTATTACATATTCATATATGTATATTAATCACTTATATTACTTATATGTACTTTTTCTTGTTACAAACAAAATAAAACATCTGTTATCTGATGACAATATATATATGAAGATTATTTCCTAGACAATACTAAAATCGAAACATGTCCAAAATCGAGACATAAGACATCTTTAAGACATCTTTAAGATGTCTTTTAGATATCGTATCATAAGATGTTTTAAAAACGTCTTAAAGATATCTTATGTCCCGATTTTGGACATATTTTGATTTTAGTGCTGTCTGGGAAATAATTTGTTTCAAATAATCTTATAATCTAAGGAAAAAATTTCAATTTCAAATCTTATATTCTAATTAAAAATCTGTATCAAATAATCTTATAGTAATAACCTTATAGTCATATATATATAAGATATCTCGTAATTCAAGAAATTCGATAATAAAATTATAGCACAAAGATTTGTGAAAAATTATGTATCATGTAAAAATTTTCCATTTTTTATTCGAAGCAATAATTTTGAAATATAAGAAAAAGCTGATCAAATATATACAGACTACGTTTTAGATGATTGCCCATTCGTAGATTATGACGTGCGTCATTAACACTAGCGCACACGCGACTCATAAACATCAGGTAACATTTTAAACATAGTCTGTGATTGACCAACTTTAAATCTTTATACTTTGAAAATTATTACTTAGAATAAAGAATGATATACATTTAGATTAGTTAATTTTTCACGAATTCTCCCATACTGCATATTTTTGTTATTCTCGAATTTGGAAACATCCTGTATATATATATTATACAAATATACATAAAATAAAAATTTCTACAATATTCGGACACATGTTTAAAACTAAATTTCATATTCTAATATTATTTTAATTTCTATATCGAACAAAAATATAAAAATTACGAACAAGAAATGTAATATTTTCCATCTGCCATAACATGTATATTATTAGGAAGTACAGAAATTAATTTTGTATGAACAATGCAATCCCATACTTCTGTTCGTGCGACTTCAAATGCATGTATATGTTGCAAAAATCTTACTGTTTTTACATTTTGATAAATATAATAAACATATTGATCATTATTTATTATAATATATTGAATGTGACCAAAGAAACGAAATATACCATCAGTGTCTATTTCTACGATCATATCAGGTTTATATATGATTCCATTAATATTTAACCACGATACAGGAAAATAATTTACATTAATATCTTCAGATAGTGCATTTTTAAAATTGTTATAATTGTCTAACTGTGTCAATGTATTCTTTAGAACAACACCAACAGAAAAACGATTTTCGAAACCTTTATTTTTAAAGAATCGATATGTTAATTTTAATTGATGCTTCAATGTAAAAGTATATGAAGGATTTCGCCGCGATGTTACCACTTTAGCGTTTTGTTTTATAAGTAAGAGTTCGCCAGTAGTGAAAAATTACCCATTGCAAACCTATGTAGAATCGTATGAAAAATTACCCATTGCAAACCCATGTAAAATCGTATCGTATAAAAAATTATCCATTGCAAACCCATGTAAAATCGTATGAATAATTATCCATTGCAAACCCATGTAGAATCATACCTATGTAGAATCGTACTACAAAAGTAATGATATAAAAAAATTGCGCTAAGTGAAAGTAGAAACATGTACCCGTGAAAAATTAAAGTTGCAAACCCATAGAGTCGTATAATTATAGACTTCCCTTCACGCTGGAAGTTGCAAACCCATGTAGAATCGTATAATTATAGACCTCCCTTCACGCTGGAAGTTGCAAACCCATGTAGAATCATAATAATAAAAAGAAGATAATTCAAAACACAAAAAAAACAAAATAAAAAATTAATAGAAAATTAAAAATTAAAAGAAAATTAAAAATTAAAGAAAAACCAAAAATTAAAAATTTATGCAAAAATTAAAAATAAATACAAATAAAAGAAATAAAAAAATTTTGAATAAAAAAAACTTAGCGCTGCTAAATTTCAAAATTAACGTTAGCATATGGTTTAATACGACAGCAATATACAGTAATATACAGTAGCATTATGATTTATTATTCTAATGCAATGTTGCATCCATAGATGAGATTATTTATAGACTTATATTGATGTTAAAGTGTATATCATATACATATATGACAGTAATTAAATGCAGCGCATGTAAAAAAAGTATTTGTAGAATAAGAGATTGCACTTAGGTTGCGGTCAAGACTGCACTACATGTAATATATGAAAATATGAATACAATTAAGGCTGCGATTAAGACTGTGTTACCAATGCTTTGAAACATCATTCTATCTTTGTTCTATATGTATACCATGAGAATAAAGATAGAATGATGTTTCGAAGCATTGGTAACACAGTCTTGACCGCAGCCTTAATTGTATTCATATTTTTATATATTGCATGTTATTGTATGTGCCTGTGATTGCAACACTGAATAAGTCAGCATATTATTATATAAAAAAAATTATAAAAATATATAATACTTTAACTTACGTGGAATATTTCCAGTGTTAGAGGATCTAGGGCCAAGCCCAGACCGAGGCCCAATTTCAGGTCTTGGTCGATGCTCTTCAACTGCTGCTGGCTGCCTAGATCCAAACCCAGGCCCAAACCTAGGTCCAGGCCCAGGCTCATTGATTGGAATTAATATGCCTACGGATGCGTCAGCCAACGTGCCGGCCGGCGCATCAACCGGCGCGTCGACTGATAAATCGTCTATATCTAATAATAAATCCATCTGGAAAAAAAAAATTTCTTATTTATATTAATTATTAATTATAGTTTACATTATATAATAAAAAAAATACTTACATCTTGTTGCGATAAATCATCTTGTTGCGAATCTTGTGCTTTATTGCAATCCATATCGATCCACAGCGATCACTGCTCGTAATAAAGAATTTCGAGAGAAACAAAATATTTAATCCACCGGGAACAACGGATCCTTAACTTTATTATTTATTATTATATATGTCATCACATCACACACATCATAACAGTAAGGCTGCGTTCGGAAACGTCACCCGAGTGCATTCCCTCTCTTTCTATATCACTGAGAGAGTAGTGATATAGAAAGAGAGGGAATGCACTCGGGTGACGTTTCCGAACGCAGCCTAACTGTGGTATAATCATGAATGAATAGAAACGCCTCCAGCGCAGTCTTGTGTCAAACGCTCCAACTGTACAGAATTTGACGCACGCGATTGGATACTTGCGTGAATGACGATGACGACGGTGACGTGGACGTTTCTTAAAGAAAAATTTTCACTTTGAGACTTTGCATAATGATATCTATTATAAAAAAGTACGTAGAGCAAAAATAAAGAAACTTTCATTATATAATTCGACCTCAATTTATCGATTAAGCGTAATAAGAACTCGATAGCTTCAGCCGTTATTGAGTATCCGAAATCTATGATACTCTCAACTATCCGACTCGCGTAAAGGTACACGGCCGGTGGCTCGCTGCTGGGATGGAGCTTCGCTCTTACTTAGCGCGAGACACTACCGTGTCTCTTGATTTCTTTATGTTTAGCTTCGAAACGTATGCAAGAGAGATATTTCAAAGGACCTATTTTCATTATTATTCGTGGATAATGTATCAAATAATGATGTTTTGGTTTTAATATTTCTTTAAAAAGATCTAAATATAATTTATGGTGTTCTGATATTAGTGTTCCGAGCAGTTCACAAGTTTCTCTTGTTAATATTGATGTCTCTATTATACATATAATTTCTCTTAAAATCATATACAGTTCCCAGAATTTATTTTTGACAGGTATTAAATCGCCGATAATTAAACCTAAAAATTTAACTAAAGTAGACATTTCTGATGCCGAAATCAAAATGTATTCATTTTTTAACGACGTTTTGGTTACAATAGGCGGAATGTTTTCATTATTGCTAATAGGATAATCAAAAAATCGTATTCTATCATTTAAAATGTCCAGAGAAAATAACTTTTCCGTATATATAAAGTTATGTAAAATTTTAACAATTTCATATCGACAGATGCCTTCATATATGTCGTGTATAATATCAAAACATATATTTTCAATGACATGAAAACTGGAAAGTGTATTAAAAATACATTCCTCTTGGATACCATGAGCGTTTGTAACACAATCAGTAACATAATTGAAACGAGTTCGTAATATTTCAGACTCTTCTGATATCTGGTTTTGTAAAATAGTTTTATCAGCCAAACAGGCTCTACATGAATATAACGAATTAAAACTTTTTGAAAAGCCAAAAATTGTATGGAGTCCTAAATTATCTCCTAGAATTCCTATTAAAGCAAAATAAACTTTTTGTTGTTTATTATTTACATTAATAATTAAACCATTTGTTTCTAAGTCTTTAATTTGATTCACTAGATTAAAAAATATAATTTTGTTTCCAAATTGTAAATGATCCTTTGTATCATGCAATTGAAGCAAAAAGATATTTTCTAGCATACTAGAATATTCGTTTGGAATAATAGGAATAGTGCAATAAGTGGCAGCAAGTTTATGTACTCCACTGTGGGATCCAAGAGGATTATTAATTTCGAAATCATCGAAATATAATAAAAGAGGCAAAACTAATTTTCCTGTATACTGTTTTTCTATTATTCATGCTTCACCATGAATAATAGAAGTTAATACGTTGCTACATTTATTTTCGCACATCTGTGTCATTATTAGCTGAAAAACATTTGGCAACTGTAAAAATTTTGTTAAAAGAGATTTAATAGGAACAATTTGTAAAACTCGATTAACTAAACCTATGCTTCTATGCATTTGTATACGTTTCGGATGTAATATTGTGGCAATATTAATGGATTGTGGCATAATAAGATATTCATTTCGTATAAAATACAGCAATGTTTGATGTTCGGTTTTGAATTCAGCAAAAGCATTTTGTAGAATTATGCACATATCTTTTAAATTTGATGGTACATTTTGTTTCTCTTGATATTCATATTTATGTTTAATAATTTCTATAGTTGATTTGTAAAGTTCGTCTACACATTGTATTATTTTATGCGCAAGTGATCGTGATAAAGTAGTATCAGAATATAATTTTGAAACAAATAAAGCGGCCCTTTTCGTAACTATATCATCAAATTTTTCTAATGTTATTAACGGATCAATAATTAATTGTTCACAAGATTTCGTTGTTAAGAACTCCTCAAAATCAATGTATGTTTTAAACTGATCTGATTTAACGTTATTTGATTTAACAAGTTTGTGACAAAATATTATCATTATAAATAAGATTCAGATGCAGAAAATTTATTATTAGAAAAATTATTATTTTGAGTATGTTTTTGAATTAAATGCCGTTTAAATGAATATATATTAGTAAAGCTACGTGTGCAATTTTTTGCTTACATATAAAAGTAGACAATGATGCACTATGTGCCAATTTTATATGTGCTACAAGAAATTTGATTGTCGGAGAATTATCAACACAAAATGGACACTTATACATGTTATGGCAGAAATACAATATAAGATTATATAAATTTAGAAGAAATAGTAATTAAAATTTTTTGTTATAATATATTTCATGTAACAAATTTTGTACGTTTAAAATAATGTAATTATTCATTCACATTAGTATTAAGTGTTTTAAAAGTCTTGATAATTGGCATTACATATGAAATTTGTTTGTCATACTTTGTTGAAAACTTATAAAGGCAAAGCTGTATGATATACCAGATGTGTTCACTTTCTGGCGGATAATTTAGATCGAATACATGGAAGATTTTGAAACATAAATCAACCGCCGCTAATGCCGTTGAAATTTGGTACAATACCTTATCAATGCAAACATAGAAATCATTAACTTCTGCGAGAGTAGGACCAACAACTATTATATATGGCTGTATTGTCAATCCTCGATTCTGTGCTCTTTTTAGTTTTGCCTCTTGAATACGACTTATATCTCCAGGTACCTATAAAAATTGTTAATTAATTTATTAATTCAATTAATTTTAATAAAATTAAAAAATATTTAAATTAAAAAAGTTTAAATTAAATTTAAAAAATTAAATAAATTTAATTTTTTTATATTTTATTTAATTAATTTTTTTTATATTAATAATTTTTTATAAATTAATATATCAATATAAATTAAAAATAATATATAAATAATTAATATATAACATTGTATAACATATACTCGTATAATTAATGTATAAATATATAACATTTAATACCTTTGCATGTAATATTATGCTGTTTTTACATTCACTTATCGATGATTTATAATGTTGTTGTTTTAGACGAATTCTTCCTTTGAGAGGTATCATATGAGGCAATAATAGAATTTATATTATAACTTAAGCATCTGTATAAAAATAAATATTTAAACATAAATTTAATAATATACACTATAATACACATATATATGCGGAGAAATATATATATATAAATACATAAGCTACTATTATATTTTTGTAAATTTACCATCTTTTAGATTATCCGTTTCAATCACAGAACGTAATTCATTTATTACTTTGTTATCTTTAAGGAGAGGACAAATTTCTTCAATTTTAGAAAAAAATTGAAACCAATTATTTATAGAATTCTCTGATAAATTAAGAAATTTAAAATCTTCATCGATCAAAGTATGTGCTGCAGGATGCTTTAAAACTGGCCACTCCGAGAAAATTTCAGCTATGCTCTTATCTTCAGATCGAATTTGATTCCGTCTATATTCTACAGATACTCTCCAATGATTTTCTACTAATTGTCACGGTGACAAATTATTCTGAAGCCACAATATGCTTTCACGAATTGTGCAGTCATCTACACAAATAAATTAATCATTTTAATATTTTTATTCTCTCTCTCCCTCTCTCCCTCTCCCCCTCTCTCCCTCCCTCTCTCCCTCCCTCTCACCCTCCCTCTCTCCCTCTCTCCCTCTCTCCCTCCCTCTCACCCTCCCTCTCTCCCTCTCTCCCTCTCTCCCTCCCTCCCTCTCTCCCTCTCTCCCTCTCTCCCTCTCTCCCTCTCTCCCTCTCTCCCTCTCTCCCTCTCTCCCTCTCTCCCTCTCTCCCTCTCTCCCTCTCTCCCTCTCTCCCTCTCTCCCTCTCTCCCTCTCTCCCTCTCTCCCTCTCTCCCTCTCTCCCTCTCTCCCTCTCTCCCTCTCTCCCTCTCTCCCTCTCTCCCTCTCTCCCTCTCTCCCTCTCTCCCTCTCTCCCTCTCTCCCTCTCTCCCTCTCTCCCTCTCTCCCTCTCTCCCTCTCTCCCTCTCTCCCTCTCTCCCTCTCTCCCTCTCTCCCCTCTCTCCCTCTCTCCCTCTCTCCCTCTCTCCCTCTCTCCCTCTCTCTCCTCTCCTCTCTCTCTCTCTCTCTCTCTCTCTCTCTCTCTCTCTCTCTCTCTCTCTCTCTCTCTCTCTCTCTCTCTGTGTGTGTGTTTATATTTTATGTGTGTATACGCATGTGTATGTGCGCGCATGTAAGAAAGAAAAGGAGAATATGTAAATATTTAAATTATTATATATAAATTATATAACTTATATAATATAAATATAAATATGAATATGTGTAAGTAAATATTTGAATAATTTAATATATAAAAAATATGTCCGATATATACCTTCTAATTCACTGTTATTTGGTGTTGAAGTCGATGTAGAACTACATTCTGTTAAATTATATCCTGTTAGTTTCTTATAGTCCCGTACTTTATTTCTGTATTTGTCAACAAGTTTACCACGAGATGTTATTGATTTATTAATTTTTGAAAATCTTTTAGCTATAGGTGGAACGTAGTAAGTACTAGATGTTTCGGTTGGAAAAAGTTCTTCAATCTCCTTAGATAATGAATCAAAATCTTCATTTTTCAAAGATCTAAAAAAAATAAAAATTTTCACATATATTAATATATGTTAATAGTACATTTTTTAAAAGCATTATAATATATTATTTCTATAAAGAAATGTACCCATGAATTTTATTTAAAATTTCAGATAAGGTGAGATCTACAATAGTACTTCGGCATTTTCTATTTAATGTTTTATATCTTTCGTATGATTTTAAAATAGCACGACCTTGTGCAGTCAATTTTAAAATATGTTTAACGGATGGTCGTTGCAATTTTCTAAATACTGAGGATCCAACGAAACAATTTCTTTTTCAACTAAATTTTCATCATTGTCTCTTTCATTACTAATCTCTTCATCAGATGAAATATATGTACTATTATTCGTAGTATTTAAATTAGTATTCTCATCTTGTTTCTAGAAATATCAAATATATATGATTAGTTTTTTATGTCATTAAATATTACTTACAATATTTACATTTAAAAATAATACTTACAAATTAATGGACACCTTATCTTTCGACCAAACTGGCAGTATATTTATTAAGAAAATCACAACGTTTCGACCTCTATGTTTGGTCCTTATCAAGTGATCTGTACAGCAAGATTTTATATCATTAATGAGGGATTAACAAATGAAATAATTAATTTACACTTACATAGTTTCTTAAAGTTATACACTTATGTCAAATTGATACGCGTCATGCTAGACAGACAGTTTATTGCCGACTAAACGACCTTTATTATTTTGTCACAGATATTATTAAGATTCTCAATGTCCTTATGTGAATTTATTGTGTTGTTATTTTTCTTTATATAAAACATCTCAGCTATCTCTCTTTTTCTTATATGTTTTTCGTTATGTAAAATGTTTGGGGTAGACCAATCGAAGTCATGGTTAAAATCAATCCTATGCTTACTAAACCACTGAAAGATTACTGTTGTGAAGTTTTATATTATTTGAATGTTCTTTGATTCGCGTACATAATTGCCTTTTTGTCTGTCCTATGTATGAGGCGCTGCAATCCTTACAGTTTATTTTATAGACTATTCCCGTGTTTTCCTGTAAAGATAGGATATCCTTCCCAAGTTTTATTACATGGTTTAATTTCTTAGGATGTAATGCACAATGTTAAGACCGATCGTTTTCAAAGGAAAATGCATAAAATAACTAACGATTACCGACATAGACTGCTGAAACTTGAAATCAAAGACGTAACTTTAACTTGTCCTTCCTTCGATCTAATAACCAAAAAATAGAAAACAGACTTTTAACAAATCTACCACATGACTTAGTTTATAGCTTTTTTGACCATAATAAACGTAAACTTTTAAACATTTCACACTATCAAAAAATAGATTAAATAAAAAATTCATCTCGCTAACTACGAAACATAATGTCAATATGAATCCTTTATTTAACATAGACAACTCAAAATGGATAATTAACTTAAGTAATAAAACCATTCCCATGGAAGTTACTACTATCTTGAGCCTAGGAGACAAATTCGGGCTGCCCATAAATTCAAACAACAAAAATGACCGTATGCTAATCTCACTTGATATTATAAAGAATGTAGAGGTCAATCTAACTAAGTTTCCTAAAGAATTAATTGAAACAACTAGAATATCAATCGCTGAATCTCTGGGAAAATTTTTATGTGTAAATAAGCATATTAGTTATATCGATAGGTTTGTCAGTGAAGGAATTTCAACTTGTAATAAGTTTCTTCGAGAAAATAACGACATCTTAGTAACAAAAGCCGACAAAGGACAATGCACGGTGATCTTGAACAAAAAAGACTACGTAGAAAAAATGGAATGTTTACTAAATGATATGACAACGTACAGGAAATTAAACAGAAATCCCGTAAAACAGCTCACTAACAAACTCAATTCTCTATTAAAATCCTGGCGCGATAACGGATTAATCGACGAACGCACTTATAGACAATTAAATACTACTAACGGCAATTTACCGCGATGTTATGGACTGCCAAAAATCCATAAAGAGGGTTTCCCATTACGTGTTATTGTTTCAGCGATTGGAAGTCCTATCTATAATGTCGCGAAATATATTCATAACATTTTACATAAATCAAATTTACAAGCTACCTCACATATTAAAGACGGATGGTCCTTTGCCACTAAAATTAAAGATAAAAATATAACAAACGACGAAATACTTTTGTCATTGGATGTCACGGCTCTCTATACTAATATTCCTAAAGAATTGGCTTTAAACGCCATTGAGAAACGTTGGAATAAAATTTCTCCTAACACAGATTTTAGTCTTACACAATTTTCCTATGCTGTCGAGTTCATTTTAAACTCAACAAGTTTCGCATTCAATGGAAGTTTCTACGAACAGATTTTTGGCAGTCCAATGGGTTCCCCCCTTTCGCCTATTCTGGCGGATTTAGTAATGGACGATCTCGAGACTTTTTGCTTGTCAAAACTAAGTTTTAACATTCAAACTTATTTTAGGTACGTGGATGACATTTTCACGATCGTTCCAAAAAATAATGTCCAGGAAATCTTGAAGGTCTTTAATGATTATCATGTGCGGTTGGGGTTTACATATGAATTAGAATCTAATGGTTGTCTGAATTTTCTTAACACAACGGTTTTTAGATCGAACGGAGGTTTGGTTACTAATTGGTACCGAAAGTCTACTAGCTCAGATAGATACATAAATTTCTACTCAAATCATCCTCTCAAGTATAAAATGAATACGATCTTTAATTTAGTCGATCATGCAATTTTACTAGCAGATAAAAAATTTCACCATAATAATATTGAAATTGTTAAACGAATATTGACAAACAATTGCTTTCCTGAACAATTCATAAATCGGTTTGTTCACAAAAGACTGCATACCTTGGAAAATCGCGTAACAAATAACGTTAGTAACAATCAGGAGAAAAGGGAAATTACTAATACTATATCGCTCCCTTTCGTAAAAGGCCTAAATAATATTTATCAGAATTTCAAAACGATCGGTCTTAACATTGTGCATTACATTCCTAAGAAATTAATCCATGTAATAAAACTTGGGAAGGATATCCTATCTTTATAGGAAAAAACGGGAATAGTCTATAAAATAAACTGTAAGGATTGCAGCGCCTCATACATAGGACAGACAAAAAGGCAATTATGCACGCGAATCAAAGAACATTCAAATAATATAAAACTTCACAACAGTAATCTTTCAGTGGTTAGTAAGTATAGGATTGATTTTAACCATGACTTCGATTGGTCTACCCCAAACATTTTACATAACGAAAAACATATAAGAAAAAGAGAGATAGCTGAGATGTTTTATATAAAGAAAAATAACAACACAATAAATTCACATAAGGACATTGAGAATCTTAATAATATCTATGACAAAATAATAAAGGTCGTTTAGTCGGCAATAAACTGTCTGTCTAGCATGACGCGTATCAATTTGACATAAGTGTATAACTTTAAGAAACTATGTAAGTGTAAATTAATTATTTCATTTGTTAATCCCTCATTAATGATATAAAATCTTGCTGTACAGATCACTTGATAAGGACCAAACATAGAGGTCGAAACGTTGTGATTTTCTTAATAAATATACTGCCAGTTTGGTCGAGAGATAAGGTGTCCATTAATTTGTTTTTATATTACTGGTGATTCTGATTTAACATCTACCACACCTATTATAATACTTACAGTTGTCACATCTTCAATTTTATTAAAAAGTTCTTGCCATTTTTTATTAAATTTAATTCTAAGTCCAATTTACGGAATTAATTCTTTAATTAAATCTGATGTTAAATTTGTCATGGAATCTTTATCGATGCAATTTTCTATAAATAAATGTAAGTAGATAACAAATATTTTATTGAAAATATAATGTTAATAATATATTGTTAATAAATATATTGTTCTAAAGATGTATACATCTATAACTAAACATTTTTTCTTTTAAAAAATTAATCTGTAAAAAAATTGAGATATATATTATAATGCTTTTTACTAATTGTTATAAATTATTTTATCATAATTAACTTTAAAAATAAATCTATAGAAATTGCTTATAAATATTCAGTTTTATACCTCCACTAAGCTAGCAGGACCAAATCAGCAGAATCAAATCAGACCTATTAGATTATTTAGTACCCATTTTGTACTAATTTGTACCATTAATAATAATTTTGTACCCCGTGCCATTTCCAAAAAAATCGTGGCGCTGCTACCTCAATAATTAAGCTAGCAGGACCACATTAAAAAAAAATAAAAGCAGAAACTACCCCCGACCTTTATTTGTATCAAGAGTAAAGTACTCTTCTCCATGAGCAGAATCAATCGCTACTTGAACATATAATTTGGCATAATTTGTACCGCGAAAATATGAAGTTTCAGATTTTGTACCCCTGCCGTTCGTTCAGAAACTACCCTTGATTCTTATTAACCCCAAGAGTAAAGTACCTCTTTCCACAAGCAGAATCAATCGCTACTTGCACACTTGATTCGGGAGAATTTGTACCACAAAAATATTGAGTTTGAAATTTTGTACCCCCGCCGTTAGTTCGGAAACTACCCCCGACCTTTATTTGTATCAAGAGTAAAGTACCCTTCTCCATGAGCAGAATCAATCGCTACTTGAACATTTAATTTGGCATAATTTGTACCGCGAAAATATGAAGTTTCAGATTTTGTACCCCTGCCATTCGTTCAGAAACTACCCTTGATTCTTATTAACCCCAAGAGTAAAGTACCTCTTTCCACAAGCAGAATCAATCGCTACTAGCACACTTGATTCGGGATAATTTGTACTACAAAAATATTGAGTTTGAAATTTTGTACCCCCGCCGTTAGTTCGGAAACTACCCCCGACCTTTATTTGTATCAAGAGTAAAGTACCCTTCTCCATGAGCAGAATCAATCGCTACTTGAACATTTAATTTGGCATAATTTGTACCGCGAAAATATGAAGTTTCAGATTTTGTACCCCCGCCGTTCGTTCGAAAACTACCCCCGACTCCTATTTGTCTCAAGAGTAAAGTAAAATAGACATCCTCTATGACATCCTCTCTAACATCCTCTATGATACACCTTAATGTACTACTGCATCTGTAAGAACCTGATGGAAAAATGGCGTCTAAGTACATCTTCGTGAATAGAAAGTTGCACATATAAAAACATATTTATATGTACTATCCATGAAAATAATTGTATATATATAATATATATTTTTTTAAGAAATAGAGCAAAACCACACATGTCTTTTCATTATTTCTTAACCTTTTAACTACGGTTGAATTTGAGAAGCTGCGCTATACAGCTCTATGCGAAATTTTATTGCTAAATGCGCGTAATAGATTAGAGCAACGGGAACAGCGTGCAATTCACACAATCATTTAAATCATTGTATTTGCGTTTAACGATGTAAGCGGTAAAGCTCTAAATTTATTAATTTTGAACTGAACATTACTCTAGCGTAATAATAATGTTTATAAAATTTTCAGAGTTTTATGATATCTTGCTATTTACAGTAATCTTACCATTAATAACACCAGTTTTTACATCTGCAGAAATATAGTTGTTTTTAAATTGAAATCCACATTTCATGCGCGTGGCTTCCCAAAATTTATCAGTCATTAATTCTTGCCATTTGCCAGGTTGAAGCACATTTCGTAAACGATAATATGTTTTTCCATTTTCCTTTATTCGTCGCTTGTACACTTTTTCAATCTATAAATTCGTAAAATCTTCTCTTAACAGGGAAATAATAAAACGTTTTTCGTTGCAACTATCATCCAGCGAGCAGCTTACGGACTTCTTTTCACTCCACACTGAACCGTCACTCAATACAGTCTCGTTCGCGGAAACACATTCCTCACTGTATGAATCTTTGTTCAAAATTTCATTTTTTATGTTATAACGATTACACATTGTAAACGCATATAAATTGTTAATAGTCACTTTATTTTCTAGCTCTTGTGCTATTACGTTCCAAATATCATGCGTTTTCGAAATAATATTATTGTCGTTATTAATAATTTTTTTATATTTTAATATCACTTCTTTCATTTTGGACGGATCAATTTTTTCCGGTCTGCTGCGTACTGGATTCATATTGAAAATAATTCTCCGTTAATACTGTCTCATGTGACGAACTGTCTCTTCCGAAGAATTGCTCGAAACTGAAGAGTGATTATTCGTTCTTGATTCTCGACAATCGAGTAACGCGGCTTTTCGATATCTATCAAAGATTTTCACTCCAAGGCGGCACTCTTTTGCAAGTTTCGTCGGCTTGCCCCGCGAGCATAATAGTTGCAACGAAAAACATTTTATTATTTCCCTGTTAAGAGAAGACTTTACGAATCTATTGATTGAAAAAGTGTACAAGCGACGAATAAAGGAAAAGGGGAAAACATATTATCATTTACGAAATGTGCTTCAACCTGGCAAATGGCAAGAATTAATGACTGATAAATTTTGGGAAGCCACGCGCATGAAATGTGGATTTCAATTTAAAAACCACTATATTTCTGCAAATGCAAAAACTGATGTTATTAATGGTAAGATTACTGTAAATAGCAAAAGATATCATAAAACTCTGAAAATTTTATAAACATTATTACGCTAGAGTAATGTTCAGTTCAAAGTTAATAAATTTAGAGCTTTACCGCTTACATCATTTTTAACGCAAATACAATGATTTAAATGATTGTGTGAATTAACAAACGCTGTTCCCGTTGCTCTTATCTATTACGCGCATTTAGCAATAAAATTTCGCATAGAGCGGTATAGCGCAGCTTCTCAAATTCAACCGTAGTTAAAAGGTTAAGAAATAATGAAAAGACATGTGTGGTTTTGCTCTATTTCTTAAAAAAATATATATATACAATTATTTTCATAGATAGTACATATAAATATGTTTTTATATGTGCAACTTTCTATTCACGAAGATGTACTTAGACGCCATTTTTCCTTCAGGTTCTTGCAGATGCGGCAGTACATTAAGGTGTATCATAGAGGATGTTGATTCATCTAGCAACTGTATCAAATTAAATTGCACGTATACGCAAGGAAGAGGAAACTGCGGCAAACGATATTTGAGGAATCCCACGAGATCAACTGTCGGCCAAGAATTACAACAAAAGGCAGTTCATGTATATCGTGCTGAAAAAGCGCACATGTTGATGTCAGAGGGAGAACCGGAGCCTCCGCATTTATACAGTTCGGCCGTTCTGCATGCAGCTAAAACAGAAACTACAAAAAAAATTATATACACACAGATCCTCTTAAAGCATTAGTCCTTTTAAAATTTACTTCTATGAATAATATAATTCATAATATTGGATTAGATCCATTTTTTTGTTCATTATTGGACAAATCATCAATTACATGGGGGTGAAATGTGGCCCCGCATGTTCAGTATCTGGCTGACATGCGGTGGGTCCCAGGTTCAAATCCTGTTCGAACCAATCACCCCATATGCCTGCTCGGGACTGATGGAAAGGAAAAACGGAGTCGGTGGAAAGGAGGAGAGCAGGATGAGTTAAGGAGAAGGAGTAAAGGAGAAAGGAGATGGGAGAGAAGGAGAAGAGGAGAATGGAAGAAGGAAGGATAAAGGAGAGAGGTGTTGTTAGTATATTGTAAGGTCACTATGGCCAGGTTAATGAGAGGTGGTGTGTTGTAAAAGGTTCGGGAACGCTCCTTGTAAAAGCGCCTTGTAAACCCCGAGGGGATATACAATAAATGATACATACATACATACATACATCAATTACATGTTTATAAAAGATATTCCATTGAAAATAATGCTTGTATATTTGTCGATGCGACCGGTAGTATTATAAAAAAGCTATGTAAAGCTGATGGGTCACTTTCGAAACATATATTTTTGTATCAATGCGTTATCAACTGCCAAAATGGACAATTTTCAGTTTGTCAGATGATAAGTGAAAGTCATAATGTTAACTCCATTCATTTTGGTTGGCAGAATGGTTACGTTCTGGTGCATCAATACCTAAGGAAGTAATATGTGATTCGTCCAGAGCGCTTCTAATCGCAATTATTCGTGCATTCACAGGCTATCTGAATATTGACAATTATGCGGATGCATTTAGAAACAATTTGCCCAAATGCTATATCAGAATTGACGTCGCACATTTTATAAAATTATATTCCAAAACATGTAAAACTTTAAATAAAAGAGTAAAGATTTTTTATTTAGGCGCGATTGGACAATTAATACTCTGCAGAAGCATTACACATGCAAAAGATATAGTTAGATCCATTTTTACGGTAGCATTATCTGAAACCGATGGAAATTTACAGAGCGGTTATCCAACGCAATGCGATCTGGAGCGGGTAAAATTAATAAATTTAATGACGGCAAGTAGCATAGATTTAGAGAATCACAAAACCGATGACAGTAACAACGCTATATTCGAAATTGAGAAAATAAACGATGAAACAGATAACTTTATTAATAATCCATTCGAAAATTCCTGGAGTACGTGGGGAAAACAGATTCTAAATGAAGTCAAATCCTCCATCAATTCAAACATAGGTGACAGAGTCAATCCGCATTATTTCCCAGAGATAGCCAAACGCCTAATAATTGATATTAGATCATTACCGCTCTGGACAAATATCTACAAAGATGAATTCGGTTACGGTCGCGTACCAGCTTCCAGTGCATCGGTCGAAAGTAAATTCAATAAATTAAAATCATTATTATTAAAAAATTGTCCATTAATGCGCGTTGATTCCTTCGTTAAAAAACATGTAGATTACTTGCGCGGTGTAATTAAAATTGTCGACGCACAAAATGACACTGATAATATAACAATACCATCTACTGATGCATTGTTAACTTCGACACCTGTAAAAGAAAATAATACTAATTTTATGCTTCCAGATGAATCATGTCCTGCATGTAAAAATAATGATAAACCGTCAGGTGCGCATATTTGTAAATTATGCCAGAAATATGTACATGCATTGCCTCAATGCTCACTACCATATGAAGATGCTGAAGAGGGTCATGGTCAATTTCGTATATGTATTATGTGCACAGAAAACGTGCAAAATATGAAAGATATTTTGGAAAGCCGCGAAATCGAAAATTGGCATGGACTAATAAAAGTTGTAAATAAAAATGATGGTTTATATCTGGGAAAAAATCCTCATAAAATAATTGATGCTTTTACATGCAAGAAAGCTCCCAAAATACCGATTATGAAGAATGGCAATGTTCTATCTTTACAGTCATTAAATATCCGAGGATAGGACAATTATACCGTCTCTAATACATGTGCGTTTGACAGCATTTGTCAAATATTATTTGCAGCAGGACATGATTTACAAAACATTTTTGAATATATGGAAGAAACTGCAGAAATAAATTCCTTGTTTAAATTAATTGTTCATGTGGTGAAAAATGGAATTGGCCGTTACGTTTACAAATTGCGCGCGCAAATTCTATCCGATATTCTTCCGGTATCCGACATCGGTGGAGGCAAATATGTCGATTGTGAAACTAATGTCGGTTATCTAGCTGGTAAATTATTGAAAGAAACCCCGAGTTTTAAGGAGACATCTCAGTGCAACATTGGTTGTCCGCCACGACATAAAAAGTTATCTGTGATACAAATTGAAGAAATAAAAATTGCAGATAGCATAAATTTTGACGAAGTTGTCAAAAAAAGCGTTATTCTGGAAGGAGAACATCCTTGTTGTACAGAAGGCTGTATTGCGTTGGAAAAAACAACGCTATGTGAAACAGGCAAGTAATTTACATTTTTCAACTCATCTTTTAACGTAAATATATGTGTGAAACAAATAATTATTTTATTTCAATTTTCCAATTATCGGCAAATTACCTCATTTCACTCATGAAATTATTTTCGTTTCTTTTCCAGGAGATATTATTGTATTTGAAATATTTATCACAAGTACAGCAGTTAGTGACATAAAGATAACTGAAATTAGCCGATGCTGTATAAATCCTCTAAATAAAAAACGTACAAATTAATTGGCATCGTGTCGTATAAGAGACCTGTAGCAACCAGAAATGTACAAATCGGGCATTATACAGCAGTCTGCTTAAGAGCGGGAACATGGGTAGAATATAATGACTTAGAAAACAAAGAAAGACACATAAAAGAAAATGCTAGAATAACACCAGCACTATTAATTTATGCTAAAGAAAAATAAGCATTAAAGATAAGATCTTGAACTTTGTTTTATTTAATATATATTAAATATATTTTTTTTTATAATTTCTTGTAAGGTTATATTACTAAAACATGTATGATTTTGTTCTATATTAAAACATTGTGTTACAGTTAATATTTTCAGTTAATAATTTCTCCCTCCTTTAATAAATATTGTTAGCGTCAAATATAAAAAATATTTTTTAGATCAACTATGCATTACTATCGCAATTTATTAAAAGATTGACGCAAGGGTAAATTATACATATATAATTAAATAATACACATCCTATTACTCAAAGGTCGAAGGTAGTTTCTAGAGAACCGGCAAAGGTACAAATTCTCAAACTCCATATTTTCTAATACAAATTATCCCGAATCGAAGGTACAAGTAGCGATTGATTCTGCTCGTGGAAAGGGGTACTTTACTCTTGAGCTTAATAAAAATCGAGAATAGTTTCCGAACGAACGGCGGGGGTACAAAATCTGAAACATCATATTGTCGCGGTACAAATTATGCCAAATTAAATGTTCAAGTAGCGATTGATTCTGCTCATGGAGAAGGGTACTTTACTCTTGAGATAAATAAAGGTCGGGGGTAGATTCCGAACTAACGGCGGGGGTACATAATTTCAAACTCAATATTTTTGTGGTACAAATTATTCCGAATCAAGTGTGCAAGTAGCGATTGATTCTGTTTGCGGAAAGAGGTACTTTACTCTTGGGGTTAATAAGAATCAAGGGTAGTTTCTGAACGAACGGCAGGGGTACAAAATCTGAAACTTCATATTTTCGCGGTACAAATTATGCCAAATTAAATGTTCAAGTAGCGATTGATTCTGCTCATGGAGAAGGGTACTTTACTCTTGAGACAAATAAAGGTCGGGAGTAGTTTCGGAACGAACGGCAGGGATACAAAATCTGAAACTTCATATTTTCGCGGTACAAATTATGTCAAATTAAATGTGCAAGTAGCGATTGATTCTGCTCGTGGAAAGAGGTACTTTACTCTTGAGCTTAATAAAAGTCGGGGGTAGTTTCCGAACTAACGGCGGGGGTACAAAATTTCAAACTCAATATTTTTGTGGTACAAATTATCCCGAATCAAGTGTGCAAGTAGCGATTGATTCTGCTTGTGGAAAGAGGTACTTTACTCTTGGGCTTAATAAGAATCAAGGGTAGTTTCTGAACGAACGGCAGGGGTACAAAATCTGAAACTTCATATTTTCGCGGTACAAACTATGCCAAATTACGAGTAAATGTGCAAGTAGCGATTGATTCTGCTCGTGGTGATAGGTACTTTACTCTTGAGCTCAATGGGGCCGAGTTCAATTGAGGATTGATTTGACGCAGAAGGGATGACTATTTTGAGTTTTTTTTGCTGGTACAAATTAGTACAAATTCAGTCCTTTGCATTTCTGCTTTTATTTTTATTTTTTTATTTTTTTTTAATGTGGTCCTGCTAGCTTAATTATTGAGGTAGTAGCGCCACGGTTTTTTTGGAAATGGCACGGGGTACAAAATTATTATTAATGGTACAAATTAGTACAAAATGGGTACTAAATAATCTAATAAGTCTGATTTGATTCTGCTGATTTGGTCCTGCTAGCTTAGTGGAGGTCAGTTTTATTGTAGAAATTATATGTTTCTAAATTATAATTTTTAGGCAAAATATTACTTACCTTCAAAATGATTGATAAGAATGTCTAAATCCCAAAGTTTTAACAATTCCTTCGAATAATTATCCATTATGACACTAAACTTTATATGCAGAATGACAAAACGTTTAGAAATGTGAAATACACGTGAAATACACGTAATAACGAGCAAAGAATACACGTGAAGAATGATCGAAAAATGTGGAAGCACGAAACACGTTACAACCTGCATAACGGTTCTCTCCGTCTGCGCAGTGTTGCCAGAATGGACACGGCAGCAGCAAACTATTTCGGAGTATAGCTCGACGCTCAGCGCCTCCACTGTTCCGCTCGAATGGTAGAGGAGGACAGATATACCGGTCGGTTTAGTAGAAAGAAGACAGATAGAAGTATATCTGTCGTCCTCTACCATTCGAGCGGAACAGTCGAGGCGCTGAGCGTCGAGCTATACTCTATGCGAAATAATTTGCTGCTGCCAGCGTATCCATTTTGGCATCACTGCTTCTGTGCGAGATTGCTAACAGTTGCCAACAGTCATTCTTGTTCGTCTTTTATTCGAGACGTACAGGACTGTAGCAACAGCAAGACAGTAGTAATAGCCTGGTAATTTATCTCTGCCAGAAAGACAAGCAAAGAGACTTGTAAATTAAATCTTTTTAGACTAAAATTTTAGACTAAAACTTTTTTAGATTAAAAATTTTTATGGAATTAACTTATTGGAATTAGCGTAGCAAAACGAAAGCGAATCTTACAATCATATAATAATATTAATATTGATTGTATTAGGCTACTTAATACTTGATATTTTCTCATTGATACTGATTAAAAACATATTATTGTCATGATCTAATCTTCATTAATCATGAAATGATAATCTTTTCGAATAGAAAATAATCATTGTCATAATCATATAAAATATTTGTTAGCTGCTCTAAAAAAAAAAAACAATCGTATATACAGAAAATTATGTTATTTGGAAAATCAATTTAGTTATTTAAAATAATATTTTGCTGCATAAACAAAATATTTAGTTAATCATATATCATTAAATAAAATAGATTTATTATCAATTCCATTATATTATCATTATCGATATAATATGTGTGTATACATACATAGTCAAATGAATATATTCTTTTATTTGTTCAATTATATATCGCATTTGTTTAACATAATAAATCATGTATTTCCGCGAAAACTACGGTATGACAGAGTAAACAATACATATATTTTATTTATTCAGGTTTATTAACTAAATATTTTGTTTGTGCAGCAAAATATTAATTTAAGTAACTAAATTGATTTTCCAATTTATATAATTTGTGCTTATACTCAATCAATTGTTTCTTTAGAGTAACTAAATATTTTATTCGGTTTTAATAAGTCATGTATTTCCGCGGAAACTACGGTATGACAGAGTAAACAACACATATATTTTATTTAATCAGGTCTATTAACTAAATATTTTGTTTGTGCAGCAAAATATTAATTTAAGTAACTAAATTGATTTTCCAATTTACATAATTTGTGCTTATACTCAATCAATTGTTTCTTTAGAGTAACTAAATATTTTATTCGATTATGACAATAATTATTCCACCTAACAGAGATGATGATTTTAAATAAATATTAATAATGTTGAATCTATCCAAATTTTTTATTTTACTATGTATTTTCTTCAACATTATTGCTTATTTGAATCAACTGTAAATTAGTTAAGACAATAAAATATATAATTCACTTAATTGAATGTGTCAACAAAATCATATTGTTCTTTTAAATTATGTGAATTAATTAACAATACTGAGGTGTATTTGACTTAAACATTCAAATATTTCAATTAAAAAAATGCAAACGAACTAAACGCGTTTAGTCATATTAACATTTTTTTTCTCAGTATGTCAAAAAATATTAAATAAAGGATAAAGTATCATAATATATTATTTCAAATATTATTTTATTTAATTTGCCTCTCGATGCTACAAATATAACGCACAATGCGAATCGAAACAGTCAATCAGCATCGTGGAAAAGATGCAACAATACTCGCGAGAATCGACTTAACATGTCTTTTTTAGAAAGAGATGTTATAATATTATAAATTCGATAAATATTTTTGATAATTATCACCTGATTTTTCAAAAAATATTAATCGCGAATAAGATATTATAACATATTATATAAAACATATTAATATTTTAATATTTTCAAACATATTATATACACCCCCATTACCGCTATAAAAATGTTTTAAAATAAACAATTTCTGACTCTCACCGATACGTACAATAGCCGGAGTTGTAGTACACAGCACATTGATCTGAAAACAAAATATTCAAATTATGTACATACATATGTGTGTGTCAAATATCTCATAAACAATGCAGTTTAGAAAAAAATTGTTTTTATTTCGTATACCTCGCAGTTGCTCCGCTGTCTCTTTTTATTAGAAGTTTTCCTTTTGATAATGGAATGAAAGCATGACTTTGCTGAATTTTTGGTACTGGTTTAGCCACAGAGAATCTGCTATGAAATAGCAGACCTTTTCTTATCTGCTAATAAAAAGATATTCTTCTGCAACAGAAGGTGTTCTTTTCTTACATGATTAGCATACAAAAATCAAAAATATTGAAATTTTATAGAAAAAAGTTAAATAAAACAAAAAATATCATTAACGCTTATCACACATGCTAAGTCCGAATAAGTCAACAACCAACCTTTAATCCGTCCAATTTTTATTAGAAATTATCTAGAAGACACTAAATTGTATTTTTATAAAGACATTAAGTATATTTCTGTGCAATATATCTCACTCTTATAAATGTGCGTCAGTACGGACACCTTGAATTCGCCGTATTGATTTCGCCATTATGTATCACAATTTTTAGCACACGGCATTCGAAAGAGTATATTTTTAAGTAAATTTTGCACCCCTAAAAAAATTTCTTAGTTGCAATCTGTTCTGGGCAGAGAGGTGGTCCGGTTAACGTGGAATGACTCATATATAAGCTAGAATATTTAATTAGCAAATTTTAAACTCGATTAATATTTTTGACAGCTGATTTCAAAAAATATTAATCAAGAATAAGATATTATAACATATTATTTACAATGTATTACTATTTTAATTTTCAAACATATTATTATTTTAAAATTTAATTAGCAAATTAACGCTTTAATTAGCTAATTTCTGTGAAAAAAATATTAATACATAAAACCGAAGAATAGCACGCGCGTAACGCGCACTTGTGTTATTCTATTGTAAGTTATTTAAAAAATGCATTTACATGCTAAATAAAATGTAATATTTTTTCTGAAAACAGTTGATATATTTATATAGATTATTTTATTATAACAATTTTAGAAAAGTTAATTATAAAATATTAATTTTATTTTATATAATTAAATTTAAAATTTGAAAAAATACATAGTTGCACAATAAAAGATAAAATGCCAAAAAATTGTATTGTTATTATTGTAATATTAATTCAACTTTTTTAAAATTTGGTACATGTTGCTGATTATATTAATATACATTTTTTAAAACTTTCTATTTATATTTACATGTATCTACATAAATTCTTTATAAAAATGGTATTCCATTAGATAGAATTGTAATCCATATTGTAATCAATTTTTTTTATGTATATTAATTAAAAAGTGTTTGGCTCCTATATATTTTTGCTATAAATGTAATCTCCACACAATAAACTATCGAAATAAGTACATAACAAAATATTTGGCTCGTTTTAAATATTTGGTATAATCAAATTATCGCCGCCGACTCTATACGGGACATACTTTTTTTATGTAAATTTATTTAAAAAGTTTGTAGGCTCCTATATTTTTGATACTACAGTACTTTGCAAACTATATACAATCAAAATATGTATAGAAAAAATTGTTGGCTTGTTTTAAAATATTACGTATTGTAGCACAAGAAATAACTCAAGGTCCCTAAGGATTTTATTTTATTATTACAAAATAAACAGAGCTTTCGTCACATGCTTGACGCGTGTCGTCGCTACGCTTTTTACTGTCGCCTGCGCCGCCGCGCTACGCTGGCCCGCAGGGCTCCGCGCACGATAAATAGGGCCCTGCGTGCTACAATTCGGCCATTCTGATAAAGGTTTGGCCCCTCAAACTTAAGGTGCGGCGTAACAGAACAGTGGCGTGTGAAATCAAAATACGCTTCGGCGCACCGAAAAAAAATTATAATAATATAAACGAACAAATAAGACTTAAATTGAAAACTAAACTTAAATCTAGATTAGATTGCACGTTTCAAATACAGATGTATAACTAAGTACAATATGATATAATGATAGGCTAAATGAATCATGGTAACAATGCCTGAGTAATATAGTAAAATAATTATTTTCGTTTAAGGATCTTTATCAGCCATCCAGGGACGCATGTTACTAACGTCCCATGTGCCGAAATATGGTCGTTGAGTGTTTTGGCACCCCGGGGGATCAGAAATAATATATCGATTGTTCCGCAGTATTTTCGAAATTTTGTATGGACCACGGAATTGCGGGATCAGTTTTTTGTTACTACCGGGCGTACTATCAAAGTTACGGATCATAACTAGGTCATCCTCCTCATATTTTCTAGGTGTTTTATGCCGACGATCATAATCTAATTTTTGGCGCTGCTGTGAAAGACGAGTGCGAGTAGCCGCCTGATCACGAATAACGTCGAGATTTCTAGCCGGGGAATCCATAGTGATTTCTAAGAAATCTTTGAGACGGTCCGTACAAGGGCCACGTTGCTCGATGCCAAAGATTAACTGACTAGGACTTTTCCCAGTGGACCGGTTGATGGTATTATTAATAGCGTATTCTACTTCAGGCAATATCTTATACCATTGTCGGTTCTCTTTATTATTCGATAACTTAGCTATGCAGGGGGCTATAATCCTATTGATGCGCTCGGCCTGACCATTGGCTTGGGGTGATCCTACCGCAATCTTAATGTGTTGAATATCCTTTTCTTTCAGGAAATCTTCAAAGTCTCGCGAGGTGAAGGCACTACCGCGATCGGAAATAACTACTTTGGGTTTATTATAACTTTGGAAAAACTGTTGTAAGCAACAAATAGTTTCTTTTGTATTGGTGGTTTTAGTGGCAAATAGTCTAACGAATTTAGAAAAAGCATCTACGATCAATAAAATATGTTTCTTTATCGACACTTGGTTGTCGACTGGTCCAAAATGATCGATGTGTATGGTCTCGAATGGAAGATTTCCTTTCGGAATTGGATGTAAATATCCTTCAGGTTTAGCAGATACAGGCGAAAATGATATACACTTTAGACAATATCGTACATGTTCCTCGCATTTTTCGCGGATTCGGGGGAACCAGTACGTATGTCGAATAGCGTTGATCATCTTACCAGGCCCAACATGGCCCATCTCGTTATGGTAACGAAACAAAACATGTTTTTCCATCTGTTCGGGTACAAGAAATAAAAGGTTTACGCCGTGCTTCTTATAAATCAATCTGTTACGCATTTCATATTGTTGATCCTCCGCTGATTCGAGTCTTTTTGCAATATCCTTGATTTTGGAATCTCGGCTCTGTAGGACGACGAGGTTCCACTCAAAGGGATTGTCATCAATCACTAAAACTCCGAAAGATCTGCTCAATGCATCAACGTGAGCCATTTTAGAGCCTGATCTATGTATCACCTTAAAATCAAAGTTTTGGAGTTCGAGGCTCCATCTCGCTATACGAGCATTAATATCGCGTTTTTCTAATGTCTGAGTGACGGCACTGCAGTCTGAAACAATTACAAAAGGTATATCTTGCAAATAAATACGGAACCTACGCAAAGCGTACACAATAGCTAGGGTCTCCAGCTCAAAGCTGTGGTATCGCGCTTCGACTTCAGTAGTCCGTCGACTGAAGTAAAACACGGGATGCATCCTATTGTCGCTCTGCTTTTGCATCAGAATTGCTCCGAACCCATGAATATTTGCGTCGCAGTGTAACTCCGTACTGGCTTTTGGATTATATACGGCTAAAATTGGTGCTTCTACTAGTTTATTTTTTAACGTTACGAATGCGTTTCTCTCACATTCTCCAAATTTGAAAGCGGTATCCTTTTTAAGAAGGCCATATAGTGGTCGCGCGATAATAGAGAAATCTTTGATGAATCTCCGAAAATACGATGCCAATCCAACAAAAGAATGGGCTTCTTTAATTGTCTTGGGTTCGGGGAAATTCTGCACTGCCATAACACCCCTGTCTGTGGGTTGTATCCCCTCTTTCGACACCTTATATCCTAAATATTCCACCTCTGTATACATAAAAGCACACTTCTCCAGTTTCAGCTCGAGCTTGTTGTTAACTAAAACGGTAAAAACTTTTTTTAAAATTTCAATGTGTGACTCCACTGTTTCGGTGGCGACTAGAATATCGTCTATATAAATAACAATATTGCCATCCCTCATTAATTCCGACATAACTTCATTCACAAATCGTTGAAATAATTGAGGTCCTATCTTAAGGCCGAATGGCATTCTCAAAAACTCGAACTGACCCAAAGGAGTTACAAATGACGTGTACTTTACCGATTCCGGTGCCATCGCAACGTGATAAAAACCATCTTTGAGGTCCAGTGAGCTATAAAAACGTTTGCCTCGCAGCGCATCCAGCTGGTCGTCGATCAAAGGTAATGGATAATTATCGCGTACTAAAGCCTTGTTCAGCGCTCGATAATCTACGCACATCCTAATATCTCCTGTCTTTTTCCGAGTTAGCACAATTGGGGAAGCATACTCTGAAACACTTTTCCTTATTATATTTCTGTGCAACAGATCATCTAAAATCTGCCGGACTTTTTCTTTTTCTGAAAAACCTAGCCTTCGCGGGCCGAATTGCACAGGTTTATCATCTTTCAGAACTAGGGTAGCTTTTATTTGTACCTCGGGAACCTCTGGTCTGGCGGGTTTTACATAATAATCGCGAAATGTATCCTCAAACAATTTACGAGTACTCACCGGGACATTGCAACTTACATTAATATCAATGCAATTTGACTCATTACAAACAAGTAATATTTCGCTCACCGCTTTATCAAAATCTGGGTTATTTGTCAAACGGTAATTAAAAGACTTTAACGCGTCTCTACCTACCAGTAACGGAACAGACATTGTATTATCTGATACTACGCCAATAGTTATCGGTTTGCTACATTCATCCATAGTAATATTGGCTTTGACTATTCCTTTTACCTTGAGTTTAGAGTTATTGATGCCACGATATCTATTCCATTCCTGTCCCGGGGGTTGTAAATCTTTACTATTTATTAAACTTTCCTGAATGAGAGTAATCGGGCATCCTGTGTCAATCCTGGTTGTGCATGAAAGTGATGCACCTCCTTGGACTCGTAGATCAGCCATCCTCTGGAATTCGTCTCGATGTTCTCCATATACATCCACGAAATGGATTTCGTCGTCCTCCTCGGGATGGTCGTCACCGTCGGATTTGCTTTCCTCTGATGTCAATTGTTCGCCTTCATTGACTAGACCCACCTGCCGGTCGGTCTTTCTAGTACTCGGACTAATCTTCTTGGTCACGTTCGACTCCTTGAGTTTATTGTTTCCAGCAGGGCAGTCCTTCGCGTAATGACCCGCCTCACCACACTGATAACACCTTATAATACCTCTGGTGCTTGGCTTTGGACTATCTTTCAAGGCCGACTTCGGAGAGGCAGTGCTGGGCGTGAAGCTCTTGAAACCTGAGCCTTCACGGCGAGTCTGAAAGGTGTCCTCTAAAGAAATTCGTTGAAACGCTTTCGTCAACTCCTGCACTGTAGAGAAAGAGTGCATCCTCGCCTGATTTTTTAAAGCCTTCGATGGTATCCCCTCGATGATATAATCGACTATTTCTTCTTCTGCAATAGGAACTTTATTTCCCTTGATCACTTTATCGTGACAGTAGTCGCTAAATGATTCCTTCTTCTCCCATACTCGATTCTCAAACTGACGTTTCCTTTCCAATCTGCTCAGGGGCTGGTTAAACATCGTGCCCATTTTCTCCAACAGCCTATCCACTCTCATTGACAAATGCTCGACTAAAGAAAAATACCAGTCGGCTGCTTTCCCCCGCAGTTTCGAACCGACCAGTACCTTCGCGGCATTTTCGTCAAGCTCATACGTATCCCTCAGTAAATTGACCTGAGCCTTCCATCGTTCGAAATCATCGCCTGAGCCATTGTACTCGCTGAGAAGATCACTGACGTTCTTAATATTTAGTGTAGTTCGAGAAACCGTAGACAAACTATTCCTTGGAGACGCTCGTAGCAAGTCATTTTCCCGACGTAAAAGTTCGATCTCTCTTTGCATTATATCGCGTTCTCTCGATAACAATTCCATTTCTCGTTGAGATAAATTTTCACCTACCGGCGGTATAACCTCTCTTGTCTGCGCCGCCTCCTCTTCCTGGCCGCCGTCCTCAAGGTCATCTTCAACCGGTTGTTGCTGGGCCGCCTCGGTAATCCAAGCCCCGGAAGAATCCGCCTGCTGTAGCCTTGCAATTAATTCAACTTTACGTCCATATGTAGGCAATTTATGTTGCCGCAGAATATTTTTTAGCTGAGCCACGCTAAGTGCTTCCGGATCCATCCTAAATACAATAGTTCGCAAATGAGCGTATTTCTTTTTATCGCGCGCACCTAGCTGCGTTAAGAAAACTATTATTTTTATTGCACGGATACGCCCTTCTCACGCTCCTCCTCGATGGACCACGCACACGGCAGTTCTAACCTCAATGGGTCCTTTGTCCCGCACGCACACAGCAGTGCTAATCTCGATGGATCATTTTCCCGCACGCACACAGCAGTACTAGATTCTTGATCCCACTTCTGAATTTGTAGCACAAGAAATAACTCAAGGTCCCTAAGGATCTTATTTTATTATTACAAAATAAACAGAGCTTTCGTCACATGCTTGACGCGTGTCGTCGCTACGCTTTTTATTGTCGCCTGCGCCGCCGCGCTACGCTGGCCCGCAGGGTTCCGCGCACGATAAATAGGGCCCTGCGTGCTACAGTATCAACAAATTATCGCGGCGGACACAATGCGCCGCTTACTTTTTTTATGTATTGTGACGTGGTCGTCACAACGCGCGCTCACCCCAACCTAATCGCGAGGCAAAACGCCGAGCGGCCACGCCAATCGCGAG
>NW_028141165.1:19732456-19893315 GCF_030444845.1 Prenolepis imparis | reverse complement strand
AAGCAGTGGTATCAACGCAGAGTACTCTAAACTGATTTTTAATAATAGTGTTGTCAAACTTACGACTAACGCTGTTACTATGGAAAAAAATGTTAGTTTTTAAATTCTTGATGTGTGACGGGATTAAATCGTATCGTCTGCAGCGTAGTAAGAAAATTAATTGCTGGTTAGAAGTGTAAATCCTCTTCTTGCAATTTATCCATGATTTAAGGAGAATTGTATTGATGTTGTCAAACCGTTCAGAAATCAGTTGGAAAAAACCGTTGATATGTGAAGCCTCCATATTTAAGTCGAGGAGTAATATTAAAATAATAATTAGATACTTAAAATTTTTAGATTTTTAGATTTTTAAGTATCTAATTATTATTTTAATATTACTCCTCGACTTAAATATGGAGGCTTCACATATCAACGGTTTTTTCCAACTGATTTCTGAACGGTTTGACAACATCAATACAATTCTCCTTAAATCATGGATAAATTGCAAGAAGAGGATTTACACTTCTAACCAGCAATTAATTTTCTTACTACGCTGCAGACGATACGATTTAATCCCGTCACACATCAAGAATTTAAAAACTAACATTTTTTTCCATAGTAACAGCGTTAGTCGTAAGTTTGACAACACTATTATTAAAAATCAGTTTAGATTGTTAAATTTAGAGATTCAAGATTTAAACATTAACTTAAACTTCTTACGAGCAAAGATTAAAAACATTGAAAAAAGACTTTTTGATAATATGCCACATGAATTTGTTGCGAGTTTCTTTCAATTCAATAGACAAAAAATGTCGGCATTTAATTTTAGGGCAAAAAACAATGCAATTAAGAAATTTAACAACTTAAAAATCAAACACAACTTTAAATAAATATAATTTTGGCTAGTTGGGTCGACTTTACTTCGTTCCTATTTTAAAATTTTACTAGCGACTTTTTAAGTATCTAATTATTATTTTAATATTACTCCTCGACTTAAATATGGAGGCTTCACATATCAACGGTTTTTTCCAACTGATTTCTGAACGGTTTGACAACATCAATACAATTCTCCTTAAATCATGGATAAATTGCAAGAAGAGGATTTACACTTCTAACCAGCAATTAATTTTCTTACTACGCTGCAGACGATACGATTTAATCCCGTCACACATCAAGAATTTAAAAACTAACATTTTTTGCCATAGTAACAGCGTTAGTCGTAAGTTTGACAACACTATTATTAAAAATCAGTTTAGATTGTTAAATTTAGAGATTCAAGATTTAAACATTAACTTAAACTTCTTACGAGCAAAGATTAAAAACATTGAAAAAAGACTTTTTGATAATATGCCACATGAATTTGTTGCGAGTTTCTTTCAATTCAATAGACAAAAAATGTCGGCATTTAATTTTAGGGCAAAAAACAATGCAATTAAGAAATTTAACAACTTAAAAATCAAACACAACTTTAAATAAATATAATTTTGGCTAGTTGGGTCGACTTTACTTCGTTCCTATTTTAAAATTTTACTAGCGACTTTTTAAGTATCTAATTATTATTTTAATATTACTCCTCGACTTAAATATGGAGGCTTCACATATCAACGGTTTTTTCCAACTGATTTCTGAACGGTTTGACAACATCAATACAATTCTCCTTAAATCATGGATAAATTGCAAGAAGAGGATTTACACTTCTAACTAGCAATTAATTTTCTTACTACGCTGCAGACGATACGATTTAATCCCGTCACACATCAAGAATTTAAAAACTAACATTTTTTGCCATAGTAACAGCGTTAGTCGTAAGTTTGACAACACTATTATTAAAAATCAGTTTAGATTGTTAAATTTAGAGATTCAAGATTTAAACATTAACTTAAACTTCTTACGAGCAAAGATTAAAAACATTGAAAAAAGACTTTTTGATAATATGCCACATGAATTTGTTGCGAGTTTCTTTCAATTCAATAGACAAAAAATGTCGGCATTTAATTTTAGGGCAAAAAACAATGCAATTAAGAAATTTAACAACTTAAAAATCAAACACAACTTTAAATAAATATAATTTTGGCTAGTTGGGTCGACTTTACTTCGTTCCTATTTTAAAATTTTACTAGCGACTTTTTAAGTATCTAATAATTATTTTAATATTACTCCTCGACTTAAATATGGAGGCTTCACATATCAACGGTTTTTTCCAACTGATTTCTGAACGGTTTGACAACATCAATACAATTCTCCTTAAATCATGGATAAATTGCAAGAAGAGGATTTACACTTCTAACCAGCAATTAATTTTCTTACTACGCTGCAGACGATACGATTTAATCCCGTCACACATCAAGAATTTAAAAACTAACATTTTTTTCCATAGTAACAGCGTTAGTCGTAAGTTTGACAACACTATTATTAAAAATCAGTTTAGATTGTTAAATTTAGAGATTCAAGATTTAAACATTAACTTAAACTTCTTACGAGCAAAGATTAAAAACATTGAAAAAAGACTTTTTGATAATATGCCACATGAATTTGTTGCGAGTTTCTTTCAATTCAATAGACAAAAAATGTCGGCATTTAATTTTAGGGCAAAAAACAATGCAATTAAGAAATTTAACAACTTAAAAATCAAACACAACTTTAAATAAATATAATTTTGGCTAGTTGGGTCGACTTTACTTCGTTCCTATTTTAAAATTTTACTAGCGACTTTTTAAGTATCTAATTATTATTATAATAAAAAATGTTTAATAAAAATTTAAATTGAAAATTTTTCCTTTTCCCCTTCCACCTCGACCTCTTTGTCCCCTTCTTCCCCCCAAACCCCTTATATTTTCAAAATATGTTGGCGGTGGTGGCGGAGGCGACACAAAATGTCCTGGTGGGGGCGGAGGCAGCACAAAATGTCCTGGTGGCTGTGGATGCGGCAGAAATTGTTCTGGTGGTGGCGGTGGTGGTGGCGGTGGTGGTGGTGGCGGTGGTGGTGATGATGATGATGGTGGTGGCAGCTGTGGCATTTGTAGCTGCTGCTGTTGCCGCCGCTCACGACGACGTTGGCGATAACGTCGTCGTCGTTCCATTTGAATATTAGCCTAAAAAAATTAATTATAATTATTTTCAATTAGAAAAATGTATTTTCTCTCTCTCTCTCTCTCTCTCTCTCTCTCGTTTAATTATATATTATAATAATTATCATAAAGGAAACATATTACTCCATGTAATATATATCTTGCACTACATTACTAATTTTTTATAATAAACAAATATTTTTTTTATTTTTGTTGTGTGTGATAATTTTTATTATAGCAAGATATATATTACACAGAGTAATATGTTTTCTTTATAATAATTATTATTAATTATAATAATAAAATAAAATAAGGAATGTGTATTATTGTAAATATATTTATTTTATCAAAACACTCACAGGTTGTGGTGCTCGCACATAATAAATTATATATGCTCCGGGCGCGGACGGCATAAAATTGTTTGCTGGCACGTAGCCAGAAATAGGCGGCATCGGTATTGCTGTAAAAAATGTATATTTTATATATATCCTGTATACATATATATATACAGGGTGTAGAAAAAAAGGGTAAAATACCCTGTATATAATGCGTACAATATATGTATATTTATTCATATAAGTATATGTATATACAACAATAAAAATATACAAAGGTCAAATAGGTTATTACAGGTTACCAAAAAATCATTGCTTACAAGAATTACAATTTTATGCCATAAATAGATAAATGAATGCTTCATATAAATATAAAATCCAATATTTCAAATATTTTGTGTATAATATGTACATATATATACATGTACATATATAAATACATATATCAATAAAAAGAACAATTACTTACCACGTTGATGGTTCGCCATTATGCAAACATGTACTATCCATTATCGAGATCGAGTGCAATTACATCGTGCAATACTATAGGTGCGTTCGGGGAGACGCTATTAGCGCTGATAGCGTCATTCTATCTCTGTTACTTACTGAAAGGTGAACAAGGATAGAGCACGCTCACAGCGCTAAAAGCGCGCTCCTCGAATCCAACCTATATCGGGCGACCTAGCTCTCATGTAATTTTAATAGCACAGAGTATAGAGTATTGTTTTGTACCAGTGTTTTATTGTCAGTGCAGTGTTCTCTTTTTTATCATAGTATTTATTAGAGTAGTATTATTTTGAGCATATTATACATTCATTATGCCTAAATATACTAGGGGGCATAAAACAGTTTCGGCTAAACGTGTGTCTCTGTCACAAAAAATGTGTCGCATGCGAGAAGCGCGTGACAATTATTTTTGTGAAAATTCTTTTGTGAATCAAGAAAGAATTGAGGACTCCGGAAAAGGATCATTGGAATTCGTATCGGATTTGGAAATTCCAGGTACGTCACATCAATTATATGCATGTGGAGATAAGAGAAATGTAGATAACGATACGTTGACATCATTATCTTGTATGGAAACATGTTCTCAATCATCTGTCGATGCATGCGCAACACAGAAATTTCAATCAGAAAAAATATTAATATTTTTGATGATGATGATTCTGTGGTGGGATCTATATCAGACGTTCGTGAATTTTGTAAAAATTTGACAACTTTGTCGATGAACGAGCCGCACACATATACAGACGATGACAGAAATGTGATGACAGATAATGATGCGTTGACACCGCAGTCGTTGAATACATTTCTTGAAAATTCTGCAGATGCATGCACATTGGAATCGGAAAGTACAATGCAAAGCAATATCGAAGATATCGAAGACGTCGAAAATGTCGAAGATATCGAAAATATTGTTTTGCATACAGATGGGAATATCGACGCAAATCGTTTGTATTCTGAAGAGATTAGTGGACGACGTATCGTCGATTTTGGGCATGTTTTTGCTGAATTGCAGAGACTGTCCACTCATTGGATCGGCGAATGTCGTTTTACTGATCTTGTAATAAGCGAAAAGAAGCGTGACGGTCTGAAAACCAAATTTTCTGTCAAATGTCGAATGTGTAACTTCACTCGTAGCTTTTGGAGTGAACCGAAAGACGACAAAATATTGGATGTCAATAGTGGTATCGTATCCGGTACTATATTGACAGGGACTGGTCATAAGCAGCTTGAAGAACTTCTTGCTGCTGCGGATGTTCCATGCATGAGTAGTAAAACATATATAAAGCATCATAACGAAATATCGGAAGCCTTCGCCGCCGCCGCGGAAAAAGAAATGCGCGTGGCTGGCGAAGAGGAAAAACGTTTGGCAATCGAAAGAGGAGATGTCATAGACGGCATTCCGCATATACCCGTGATAACAGACGGCTCGTAGATGAAGAAACCCTACCGTACTGGTAGTTACGATTCTCCATCCGGAGCAGCTATTATTACGGGATATCATTCTAAAAAAGTGTTATTTGTTGGTGTCCGTAATAAATATTGTATTGTCTGTGCGAGAGCAGCTAAAATTAATGTAGTAGCAAAAGAGCATACATGTTTTAAAAATTGGGGAAGTAATCAGAGCTCCACCAGTATGGAAAGTGATATAATCCTCGAAGGCTTCCGACTTAGTTTAGAAATGCATGGCCTTATTTATAATAAATATATCGGTGACGGTGATAGTAACGTATTAAAAAAATTGAGAGATTTTCCACCGTATCCAAATATTGTTGTGGAGAAGATTGAATGCACGAATCATCTTCTCCGCAATCTTTGTAATAAAATACGTGAAGCAGGTAGTACCGGTAGTAGAAATATATCAAAATTAAAGAAGGTCGTTGAGCACAGCTTTATGAAAATTCGAAACGCTGTGGTCAAGGCTGTCACCTTTCGCCGCAATCGTGAAGCTAGTTGGCAAACAAAAATTTTAGAATTAATGAAAGATTTAAATAATATACCTAGCCATGTATTTGGTGAACATAAAGATTGTGCTTCGCTTCAATATTTCTGTAATGGACAACAGAAAGAAGGCGAGCAAAATCTTGTGCCTCAATTACAACGTGCAGGATTATTACAAAAAGTAGAAAATGCTATGAAACGCATTATAGAAAATGCCGATAGTTTACTATATCAATTTACTAGTAATTCCGTTGAAAGTTGTAATGGAATTATAAGTAAATTTATTGGTGGCAAGCGCGTTCATTATTCCATGAAAGGTTCTTATCAGACACGCGTTAAAGCATCCGTAGTGCAATGTAATACTTCGCGAGCCTTAAGTTCTGTTTGTCGTGCGATAGATAAAAAACCACCCACACAAACAGAAATTATTGAAAATAGAAATATAAAAAAAATGCCAACCAACTTCAACGAACACGTGCGGCGAAAGAATTAGGTCTCTCTGTTCGTACATCTAAATTTTCCGCTAAAATAACGGCTGATAAAGATTATGGACCAAATGTAGAACGACCAGATATCGAAGGTAATATGTACGAACAGCTGAGACTTAATCATTATGAAATGTTATTAGAGCAACAACGTAATTGTGCTGTATTGGAGTGTGCTACACGGGATCAGCATGAAAACCCGGAGTGGCACAACGTACGGCGAAATCTTCTCACTGCTTCAAACTTTGGAAAAGTTTATAGCAGAAGAGAAACAACTTCGTGCCAAAATCTTGTGAAAGCAATTCTTTATCCTCCTCGATTGACGGTTGTTGAGGGTAAAGAAAAAGAGATGATAGCACGAGAGCAATTGCAGGTGGAATTAGGGATAGAAATTAATAATTATGGTATATTTATAGATGAAATTATCCCATATCTTGCCGCGACGCCTGACGGCATTGTCGGAGACGATACTATCATTGAGATTAAATGTCCTTATGCGGCGCGGCATGTGTCTCCTATCACTGCAATGCTCAATAAGATTTCACATATTTATAGAATATTTGATAAAACGGATGACACTCGAATGAATCAAAGACACGCGTACTACTTCCAAGTGCAGGGACAATTCCACATAACGCAAAGAAAGTATTCCATTTTTGCTGTGTGGACACCCTTTGGATTGAAGTACACGATTGTCGAGCGTGATGACAGATTTTGGGAAACAAAAATGTCAGCACTGCTTAAACGATTCTACGAGGACTGCTTAGTTGCTGAAATAATAGATAGTAGAGTAGCAAGAAATATGCCTATTCGGGAACCGCAGTATGTCATCGAAGCACAAGCGGCTCGGAAAAATTACATAAAAGTGAAAAGTGTTATCGAAAGCACTACTATCACTGTTGCTATTCCAGAAATAGAGCAAATAGAGCAAATAGATGACGATTGCATTATAACTGATTACTCGAATGAAAAACGAGATCTCACTGAGGATGACATAAAAAGACTAAGAAAAATGTTAGATGATGTGATACCTTCTCTTTTATTAGTAAAGAATAATGTTTTGCCCATAGATAGTAAATTAAATGATGAATCGTTAGATTTATTTTTACGCATTGTAAGAGAGACTTCTTGCTTTGAAACACAAAGTGTGTTATATTTAGAATACCCGCACATAATTGAAGCTAGTCGTAGCAATAAAAGCTTACAAATTATTGGCGGAAATTGCACAGATCATTGGCGATGCATTTATTTTGATGGCACCAAACTTCACGTGTACGACAGCATACCTGGTACTACGTACGAAAAATTGGTTGCTAAAGAAAAAGAATATATTCGCCTTCGTTATCCTAAGATCAACAAATATGATATAATTTTCGAAGAAGTGCAAACACAACCGGATTGCACCTCTTGTGGAATTTATGCTGCGGCTTTCGCTACAACTGTAGCCTTGAAAGGAAATCCTTGTAATGAAAAATATTCCAGTGACGTAAAATGCATGAGACGTCATTTAATTAAAATTCTAGAAAGCAACAAATTATTGCCTTTCCCGAATTAATATTTTTCATTATTTAACCCATCTTTGTAAGCTTTTATTGCTGCCATTATGCAAAAATAAGCAATAATAAAATAAGATGGTAGAAGTTATCTGCAATCGTCATTGTATAGAACATATATATAGTAACATAAAAATCTCGGAGAGACGATAAAAGAATATTGGTTGCGTTCTCACGGGGCTCAATGGGCGTTGGAGGAGTCCATTCTATATTTTATATATGTAATATTAAATTTATTATGACAATTAAATTTTGTTATACTTTTGTTTTGAAAATAGTGCATTGCAAATTAGATCGCAATTTGAACTGAGGTGATTGCGTCGCAAAGTGTTAATATCAGATAGGTTTTGCAATGTACTATTTTCAAAAATATTTAGTAATAGGTAGATGAAAATTAAATAAATTACAAAATACAAGTATAGAAACACATAATAAACAAAGTTGCATGTAAAATAACAAGAAATATTTTATACAGTATACTTCCCATAATATGGTTGAGGTCACTTTGCGACGCCATCATTTAACTTAGTTTAAATTGCGATCCACTCGAATTATTAATTCGTGTTGTTTATTAAATATGTACAGAAACAATAGCAATTACATTAATTTAAATTTTTATTAACTTCAAATTATAGAAAAGATATTAGATATTTAAATGTATGTTTATATGTACATTGCTTGCTATTGTTTACTGTACATTGTGTACATATTTTTATATATCTTTATCCCATGAGATGAGTAATCGTACTGCATTGAAAACTTTAAAATAGAAAAGATCTCAAAAATAATACAATCAAATATATAATTAATAGAAGTTTGATTGCATTGGAAAAAATGGCATATATCATACTTTTATATTTCTTATCATTTATATTATATTTTTATATTTATATTACATATTTTTTTCAATATTTTGTATTAAATAATTATATATAACGATTTTCGGGATAAGAATATGTAACAATATGTTGTAGCGCTTCTATTATTGTGTTTCCGATAAGCGCAAAAAATTATGATTTTATTATAAGTAATTGATATTTTAATATTATATAATTGACATTGTTTTCCTTGCAGATTTTATAATCAATAATTTCTTTTATTATAATTATATTGATATTAATCTATGTATGCACCATAGAGTTGCTTGTTGTTGCAGATAGATTTGGAGACGTCCGAAGGGCGGATCACTTTCAATGAAGAGGCGTGGATACCATTGAATCAACGCCATTATATTGCAGCAGGTAACGTATGCACAGTGGGGGTTTTAGTGAGTAAGAATCTCACACTACCCCGGAAAACCGGGGTGCCTTTTGAAGGTTTCCCCCACGTAAAAAAAAAAAAAAAAAAAAAAACGCTATTGCCATGTTAAAAGCTCTAGCTTCAATCAATTAATAATCCAATATAATAATCAACAATTATTTTTATATTATAGTATATAGTACATTTGAATATATAAAAATGTTAAAAAATATTTTTTTAAATTGAGAAAAAGAATATTTTAAATATTCTTTTTAAAATAATGTTAAACAAATTTTTTAAAAATATTTTTATATATTCAAATACTTATTATTATATAAAAATAATTGTTGATTATATATTCATTAGAGTATTAATTATTGATTGAAGCTTGAGCTTTATGGCACAAACTGAACATCTTGTACATAATATTTCATTTCTACATAATATTTCACTTATTTATAAAGTATATAATATATAAGTTGTAACGGGCCGTTTTCCCGAGACGGCCGGACGTCGCTCAGTCGTGATCACAAGGTTCGGGAAATGGCGGATGCGAAAACACAAGACGGTGACTCGGTATTTAAATGAAATAAAACAGTTTATTCAAAAGCATTCATGAACTAATACAAATTAAATGGCTCGCGATATATTACGATGAAAGCGATGCAGTAAAGGCGCCGGATGTCAATACATAAGGTGTATCGAGAACATATGTTTCGGTTATATGTATACGCGGGTTAATGCCCTGGCCGTGTTTATAAACGGTTTAAAGGGTATAGCCGATGAACAGTCTCGCGTGCGGCTTGTTGTTGACGCGCAAGTGGTGACGGCGCCTGAAGCGGGGCGCGGCGGGTCGAGCACGTGACTTCGGTATGCGCGGTTTTTCGGCGTCCGCTCTCTCGTACGCCTGAGAGAGCGTTCGATATATCGAACGCGCGCTTCGTGATACGCGCGCTTTGTATGGTCGTAATCGCGTATGGGCGGGGAATTGATCGCGGTTTTGACTACTGGACATTAGGGTGCTCCAGGAGTGGTTACCGGGTACGGAAACTCCCGTCCAAGGCAGGGAACTCCCTACCTCGTGATTTTGTCCGGTACCAAGGTATTAAACAGGAGAGCGGTTCCGAAAACCGAAAACTCTCGGTAGAGACCGGGCACTCCCGATCCTTTCGGTCGTTCGCTCGTGAATGCAGAGAGAGGATCTCGTTATGTGGCTGCGGTGAGAACACCCACCGGAGGCTGGGTACACCCGACCCCGTAATTTGCCGTTAACGAGCGTTCTGGAATCGGATTCGTTTCTAGGAGCTATACTAGCGCTAGAGCGGATCGGCGAACGGAGTGAGTCTCTCTTGTCTGGAGCCGTCCTTTTTATACGGCTCCAGATCTCGCTCGAGAGTCTCTTCGGTGAACTTCGTTCGTTCTCGGTATCGTCGGGATCGTTCGGGATCGTCGCGCGGCGATAAGCGCGTAACATTGTATCGAATAGCGGTTGGTATAATTCGGCATAATAATAAATAATTAAGATGTGGCGCATTGCGCCTGCTGTATCGCCCGGCCGGTGTTCGCGGGGCGCAGCCCTCCGGCGCTAATCGGCCGGGTAACGGGGGAATCGTTACAAAGTTTATATATATATACACACACACAGATATGACAAGCGTTCTAGATTTTTTTTTTCGATTATTGATGTTATATTGTATAATCTCTCTCTCTTATCTCTCTCTCTCTCTCTCTCTCTCTCTCTCTCTCTCTCTCTCTCTCTCTCTCTCTCTCTCTCTCTCTCTCTCTCTCTCTCTCTCTTTCTCTGCTATATACATAAATACAATTATAACGTGAAAGAACTTACGAGTAATGTATGATGGCTCAATGCAAGAATATTCAATCTCGTAGAAAACTTGAGTTCAAATATATCAATTTTTTTTATAATATATTGGAATATAGAAAAATCATAGAAATATATTTTTTAAAGGCGATAAATTTAAAAAATTTTATATTGAAAATATTATCTATGATTGCTACAAGCCAATTGTTAATTTATATTCGTTCTCTTATTCTTGTCTCTCTATCGCGCTGACTATACATAAAGTATCGATAAAAAAGTATAAGCAATAAATTGTCAAGTCTAATAAGTACCCGTGTCTAACATATATTTTGTATACTAATTCACTCTCAATTTACTGTTATTATTTATCATTAGACAATTATTAAACATACATATAATTTTTAGTGATATATATATATATATATATATTTATATATAATATACGCACATATGTGCATAAGCATATATAAATTTACAAAAAATGGGTGCTTATTAGTCTTGCTACGTTACTGCCTTCTGCTACGGAAGGCCAGAAAGCATTTTCAGGCCGTATCTCGCGTATAGCATGATCACGTGATCAGCACGGTAGAGGAACAAGGATGACGTGATTATCGATCCTTGTAGTAGTAATACTATGAGAGTTCTAACCCAGGTCCTCTAAGGGGGGTGCGGGGCGCGGGGGATTCTCCTTGGCGAGGGGTATGACATCACGCGGGGCGGGGGTATCTCTAGGGTGCGGGGGCTGACGTCACGCGGGTGGAGGGGATGTTTCGACAAAGGAGGGGGAGTTTTCTGAGTGCAATATTTGTAGATGGTATCTTTACGACTTTTTTATGAGGGTTCTTAGACATTTTCCCAAAAAGGTATAGAACAAGCGCCGATGATTGACTATTTTGTACCCTCGTTAGTATAATTTTATTACGGAAGCGCCGATGTCCGGCTGCTCGAACTTGTCAACGGAGCGTTCTAGAATCCATAAAACTATGTTTTTCATTTTATGGACATTTTATCATTAGGAAAGGAATGAAGATTTTAGGGCCGACGCTGCGACGAACATGTCAAACGTTATTTATAGGGGTGCAAATGTAAAAGCGTTGACGTTCGGCAGCTTTGTACCCTCGCGGAAAATCTCCCATAAAAACGAGAGCGAAACATTTTTCTTAATATTTTTTAAGGAAGAATGCAACGTATCGGCGCCAACGTTCGGCAGCTTGTGTCCTTACTCCTCTATCCATAAAACCGATATCTCGGGAAACTATCTTTTGAGATACGCCAAATGTTAGAAAAGGAGATAGAATTAGGTGAAATATATATAAGGAGGATGAGAGCGCGTCAAACCATAGTACGATTTGAAAGTGCATAGATGCAGCGGTGAAAAAAGTTTAGTGGTTACTTTCTTGTATTAGAAGTGTTAGTATAATAGTGAATAAAAGAAATAATGGAAAACATTGAGCAGAACGAACGCGACCTGTTGGAGCGGTCCCATCAAGTCACCACCTTGGGCGAATATTTTGAATGGGCGCTGCGCTGCGAGGACTTTATCAAACTGCTCGAAGAACGCAGTCGTGTCAAGCGTCCGCGACTCTCGATTGGATATAGACAATCTTTGGTTGCTAGAATCGCGCGACTCGAGGGTGCAAAGACTCGATTGCAGAGACAGTTTATACCCAGTGGTGGTAATTACAGTGGCGATAATAACACGGGAAGACTCGTTTGACGAGAGATCGATACCGCGTTCAAAAATCGGATACTGATAGGTGCGGTGATTAACGCAGACTATATTGAACCGCGACAATTTTTGGAAGACCCTAGTAGTGTAGTACTCGAGCAAGTGCAAGATGTTATAAAAATACACAACTGTGCAAAAGTGAACATCGTGTTCAACGGTGAGTTTGTGACAGGTGATAAGCGCGCCAACAAAAGCATTAACACGCGAAATTATGAACTCTTTCACACGTCCGATTTACGCGAGTGGTATGAGCGGCATGTCATCGAATCCACATTGGCGTCTCTCGAAGAGTTTCAGGAACGTGATAGCGGATGGGCATTGTCACGAATCCTCGATCTTACGGTCAACGTCAACAAGTGCAATCCTATGCGTGCGGGGTGTTATTTAAACTTGCTGCGAGAAATTGTGACGAAGAGAGCAGTGGTGAACGTGCGATCAACGGACAATGCATGTTTCGCATGATCAGTGGTGGCCGCTCTGTACCCCGCAGAAAGACATGTGGAACGAGAATTTTCATATCCCCATTACATGACAGTGTTAAATCTTCAGGACATTGAGTTTCCGATGACGTTGAACCAAATAAAAAAATTTGAACATATAAATAACATCTCAATCAACGTCTAGAGGAGGAAGAAGGAATTATCTATTCTTCCGATACAGCTCACTGATCGGAAAAGAGAAAAACATGTAAATATGTTGTATGTGGAGGAGGACAACAACGTTGGGCATTTTGCGTATATCAAAAATCTGTCTCGCCTCGTAAGCTCGCAACTGAGCAAACACAATGGTCAAAAATATATCTGCGATCGGTACGTATATTTATTGCAAATTATATAATAATTGTAAATAAAATTGTAAATAAAATTGTAATTTTTTTTTTCTTTCACAGATGCTTGCACTATTTCGGATCGGAGGACAAGTTGCAGTCACATACAGTAGACTGTCGAGAAATGAACGACTGCGCTATCCGATTACCAAGCGATAAAGACAAGTGGTTCGACTTCGACAACTACAACAGAAAGGAGCGACTTCCCTTCGTGGTGTACGCCGACTTGGAGTGTGTGCTGAAGAAGACGCCGGAACATGCGTCATACTCCCAACATCACGAGGTATTCAGCATCGCTTATTATATACATTGTTCGTACGACAAATCGTTATCCGCGTATAATTCTCGCCGTAGTATCGATTGCGCTTCATGGTTCGCCGAAGAACTTAAAAATTTAGCGCATCGCGTAAAGGGTATTTTGTCTGATAATGTCCACATGACAAAATTAACGCAAGATGAACGGGAAAAATTTCATATCGCCACGCAATGTCACATTTGCGAAAAACCGTTTGTACAAGACGATACACGCGTACGCGATCATTGTCATCTGACCGGGCGATACAGGGGTCCCGCGCACTCAAACTATAATCTAAATTACAAAGACTCTTATGTCATTCCTGTAGTTTTCCATAATCTATCCGGCTGTGACGCACATTTTATCATAAAAGAAATAGCTACCGCGTATGAAGGACGCGTAGATGTGCTTCCAATAACATAAGAAAAATACATTTCATTTACGAAGACTGTCAATAGTACCGACGACGATAAAGATCGGAAAGTTTGCGTGAAATTACGATTCATCGATTCAAATTTCTCAATGCTAGTCTTGACAAATTGGCATCTTTTTTGAATAAGGATAAGTTAAAAATTTTACGTTCCAATTTTTCTGCATTATCCGCTCACAATTTTGAATTATTAACTCGAAAAGGTGTCTTTCCGTACGAGTACATTGACTGCGTGGACAGGCTGCAGGACACGCGTTTACCACCACGCGAATCGTTTTACAGTTGTTTAACCGGTGACACTGTATCCGAGAGCGACTACGCACACGCCGTCAATGTGTGGCAGCAGTTCTCCATTCAAATCTTGGGTGAATACAGCGATCTAGACTTAAAAACTGATGTCTTGTTGTTGGCAGATATATTTGAAAACTTTCGCAACACTTGTATCGCGGACTTGACCCTGCGTATTATTATACTCTTCCCGGGTATACATGGGACGCCATGTTAAAACATACACGCGTAAATTTCGAACTGCTTACCGATATTGATATAGTCATGTTTATCGAACGGGGTATACGCGGTGGTCTAAGTCAATGTTCAGGAAGATATGCGCAGGCCAACAACAAGTACATGCAGTCATATGATCCATCGAAACCATCATCATATCTCATGTATTTTGATGTAAATAATTTATACGGATGGGCAATGTGTCAACCATTGCCTTATGCCGATTTTCGATGGGTCGAAGACATTTCAAACTTTGACGTTAGCGCGATCGCTCCGGATTCACTTACAGGTTATATTCTCGAGGTTGATCTAGAGTACCCGCAAAATAAACACAATACGCATACTGACCTACCGTTTTGCCCGACACGTGACAAACCGCCCGGCAAGCGGGAAGATAAGCTTCTCGCAACGCTATATGACAAGAAGCGCTACGTCATACATTATCGCAACCTGCAGCAGTGTACACGTCACAACCTTTGCGTTACAAAAATACATCGCGTATTACAATTCACTCAATCTCCATGGCTCCGAAATTATATCGAACTTAATACAAAATTTCGAACACACGCGAAAAATGATTTTGAAAAAAATTTATACAAATTAATGAATAATGCAGTATTTGGCAAAACGATGGAAAATGTGCGTAATCATGTAGATGTAAAATTACTGACAAAGTGGGACGGACGATACGGAGCAGAGGCGATGATTGCTAAACCAAATTTTCACTGTAGAAGCATCTTTTCGGAAAATTTAATTGCTGTAGAATTACGTAAACTCGAAATAAAATTCAATAAACCAATCTATGTCGGTATGTGTATACTCGACATATCGAAAGTGTGTCTATAGGAATTTCACTACGAGTACATGTCACCGCTCTATCGTGAAAGGTAATGTACACTGACACAGATAATTTAATATACCATATTAAATGCGAAGATGTATATGAGAATATGAAGCGCGACGTGAGCAAATTTGATACGAGCGATTACGCTGTGGGCAATGCGTACGGTATACCGCTCGTGAATAAAAAGGTACCCGGTCTAATGAAAGATGAAAACAACGGCGCGATTATTACTGAATTTGTAGGGTTTAGAGCAAAAATGTATGCCTTGCGAGTGGATGGCAAGAAAGATACCAAAAAAGTAAAAGGTGTCAAGGGTAACGTCGTCGCGAGAACGATAACGTTTGACGATTATACGCGGTGATTGAATGATGATATTGAAATGACACGTAGTCAGTCTTGCATAAGATCGAAATTGCACGAAGTATACACCATTCGCGATACAAAAATTGCTCTAAGTCCGTACGACGACAAGCGGTATATCATACCTGAAACCACTGATACATTACCGTGGGGACATTACCAGATACCCTTATAAAATATAATGTAATATAATGTAGGTGCGATATAATTTTATGTAACATATGTATATGTATTTCATATATTGGATCTGAAAGGATGTATTAATAAAGATTTTGTATTTCACATATTTCATGTATATTGTAATATTTCAAATACTTTTATATGTTGTACACATTATATATTTTTAAATTTTTGAGTAATTAATAAATACAGTTTGTATGAATTAAATCACATTGTCCTTATGTATCCAAGAGTTGTGCGAATTGTCAAATCCCAGCCATTTTACGTAAACCTCGTCACCCCTCCTGCGCAGTACTTTCTCCACGAGATATACGTCTGGATAATTCGCGCTATGCAACTCGTGCTCGTAAAATGCTCCAGCGACAGATGTTTTGCGATAGTCCTCGAGTAGATAGGTTACGGGATTAGTACGCTGCACTTTAACAATTTTAAACACTTCGGTTGTCCAATTTGGTGTGTAACCCTTCTCAAAAAGTTTCTTGTACTTGCTAACGCGTACCGGGTCACCTACTTTGAACTTTGCCGGAGCAGCAATCTTTATGTTACTATATACCGTTTTTAAAAGTTTATCAGCGATCGTGGGGGTGACGTCGACGGGTCGCATGCCAATCGTTCAATGCTTGCGCGCGTTGTAATCCGATACGAGTTCCGACAACGCGTCGATCCACTTGTAAGTTCCGTTCAGCGTAAACATCTTCCACATATCGTTCTTCAGCGTGCGATTGAATCGCTCGACGACCGATGCCTTCAATACCGAATATGTAGAATAGTGATTGATGTTATGTTTCCGTATAAGCCGTTGCACGTCGGCGTTATAAAATTCCTTCCCGTTATCGGTTTGCATGTTTCTCGGGCATCTCTTGCTATCTCGAATTATCTCGGCGATAGCGTCAGCCGTCTCGCTTCCACCTTTACTCTTGAGTGGAATGGCCCACGCATGCTTGCTCAAGACATCGATGACGGTGAGTATGTAGTGGTAACCTCTGTTGAAACGAGAGTACGGACGCATCTCGACGATGTCAGCTTGCCACAGGTCATTGTATCCCCGCACTATGACGTGTCTTCGGGGAAAATTTTTCCTTGCCGGCGCGTGCAGTTCGTTCACCAACTGCCGTTTCTCCAAACTATGTTGTTTCTTCGCTTCATCGGTTTTTCTCGATCACCGTTTGTCGCTCGTTTTATGATTCATTTTCGTTTGTCGTTCTTCAATAGCCGTTCTCGAGCCGTTCCTAACCCGTTCGTAGACGTTCTTAACCCGCTCTTGAGCCGTTCGTAGCCGTTCCTGACCCGTTCGTTGCCGTTCCTGACCCGTTCTTGAGCCGTTCGGAGCCGTTCCTGACACGTTCCTGACCCGTTCCTGAGCCGTTCCTGATCCGTTCTTGAACCGTTCTTGAGCCGTTCGTAGTCGTTCTTGAGCCGTTCTTGAGCCGTTCTTGCGTTGTTTACTTCCGTTCTTGACCCATTCGAAAATCGTTCTTGATTCGATCGCTGCCTTGTTCACAGTCGTTTCTAACCCGTTCGTAGCCTTTCCTAACCCGTTCGCAGCCGTTACTGACCCGTTCGCAGCCCTGCTTGAGTTGTTTGTAGCCTTGCATGTAGCCGTTAATGACTTGTTCATAGCTTCGTTCGCAGCCCTGCTTGAGTTGTTGGTAGCCTCGTTCGCTGTTGCTAGGCCGTTCATAGCCTCGTTCGCAGCTGTTGCTAGGCCGTTCACTACCACTGCCACTCATTGTAGTTAGATAGTAGTTCGATAATCCTTCGTAGCTGTTCGATAATTGTTCGTAGCCTTTCGATAACCCTTCGTAGATGTTCGATAACCGTTCGATAGCCGCTCCTAACCCGTTCTAACTGCTGCTCATTCAGGTTGATAGCCGTTTCTGAGTTAGCGTTAGCCGCGCGTTGAAGTTCGTTTATCACAATCTGTATTGCCCGCACATCCTTCTCGAACGAAGTCAGCTTCTCATCTGATACTTTCTGTTGATTCATCAATCTTTTAACGCAGGATTCCACATACAGTTTGTTGACCGCATCGGTGTCAGCCTCAGGTTGCGCTAAACGACGAATCTTCCGCGACCTTGCGTCATAGTCCGTAACGACGCGACACAGAGCGTTTTCGTGCACATAACTTTTCACCAATCTATCCCAAGAACCGCTTGTGCCGGTTGCATCATTTCTTGGTTCGAATAATCCAAATTTGTTGATAGGCATTTTTTTTTCCCCGATACGAGTGACGCTGATCGACTGATTAGATTTGTCGAGACACCATTCAATTTAAAATAATGCCTGCTTCGCGAAGTTCATCGATGATTGACAGGATCTCATTGTCGTGAGCGTTGTGGCCAGCTCGGCGCGAAGCGTCCAACAATCGTACCCGATCCACTAGCTCGTTGGGGTCATCCCAGTGTATGTAATCGATCTTATTGTCGGTTAATGCCATCGCTTGAGGCATGAATATTCCCTTTCCAGATTTTTTCTTTTCAATCGCTATCAATGGTGCGATTATATGTTTGTACTTGTATCCCCTGTTGCTTCGTAATTGGCATTGTGTGTCATAATTGCGTTTATGCGCGTTCGTCGCCAATAATATGCTCTTGTATTTATGCATATCATCCTCCGTGTAAATGTCATCATCGGGAATTCTCCTGAAGATCAACTCATATAATCCTGGTGTACCAATGTACCTCACATTGTCTATAATTATAGAGTCATATTTCTCAATGTCGAATCGTTTGTTACCAAGACGCATTTCATCCTTGTCGAAATAGACACCGTACACGTGATCGATTTTCCTTTCTTTGTCACCACCGAGGAGAGTGCTCATGTACTCTTGACCCAGTGGTCCCAAGTGCTTTCGCAACATTTCTTGACCTTCCAGCGTTTGTAATGTGTTTCGTACAAACGATGTTTCGAGCGTGCTGCCCGAGGTTTCGAAAACATTTTCGTTTGCGAGTGTTTCGGGTATCATAGGTTGTACGTTTCTCGTTTTCGCGAACGGTGTAGAGGTTATCATCGGTTCATCCAGTAAAGCATCTGATGTACGCGGTGTAGATGAGCGATTCGGGTTTGACCGTTTGCTCTTTTCCGGTGTCGCATCATCCTTCTCCTCTTCCTCCTCCTCCTCCTCCTCCTTGTACCGCTTGATGGGTAAGATTTTAATCTTTGCGGTACTTTCCGGCTCGTTTTTCACCGCGATCGAGTTGTCGACAATCTTTTGTAGCGGCTCAATAATAGGTCTAAAATGGGTCTTGACCGCGATATCGTCATCGATCTTATACGGTTTCAAAGCGCGATGTTTCTTGCGGATTGATTCACTCGTTTTCGCAATCTCCTTCGCTATCTTTTCACGCTCGCGAATATTATCGCTCTCAGCCATGTCGGTAGAGTGTCGAACGCTCGTGGTTCACCCCTCTCGACAGAACATCGGCAACGACTAATTGTTTTGCGGTATCGCGAACACCTTAAATCCGTTTCTGTATCGGCCGTTCGTAAGCGAGCTATCCTTATCTACCACTAGAAATCCATACTTTTACTGCCAACAAATACGACATAATTCACTGAAATCCTCGTATGACATGTCGGTATTCACGTGATCGTTGTACACATGTTTCAAGTTGGTACCATCCTGTTTAAACAAGATTAGCAGGTTTGCATTGTCGCGTATAAGATGTTTCGGTATTCTTGCGTATGTTTGACAGAGATAGAAGCAGTCAACGTTCGAGTGGCGTCCCATTGAAAAGTACTCTCTTATCGTATTTTGTTTGTCGCACGCCACGTCATCGAAAACGAAAATCGAGTTTGGACATGCTTCGCTCGGTGGAATGACGTCACTGTTATTGGAGAATGTAAAATAGCCGATTTCATCGATCGACGTCAACAAATTCTCCAGATACCGATATTTTGGCTGTTGCAGCGACTTTGAGTACACGTACACGTTTTCAAAGCGGACGCCGTGCGGGCTTTCTATCAAACTAATCAACACGTTAGTTTTACCGCAATTCGAGGGGCCGCAAACGATCGCGTATAGTAGTCGGCAGTATCGTACCGTGTCTACGCATCTCCGCGTTGTCCCCCATCGATCGTAATCTGGCGTCGTAATTCGTCACGCGTATCGCGAAAGGTTGTCGCACGAAATTCATTTTCACACTCCTGACTGGATCGAACGTCTGCCTATTTATAGCTGCGCGGAACCGCGAATTGCTCAGTAACGAGAAAATGTTTGTCTTGCTATCAAGTCCTTACGATATTTGTAATTTGAGCGCCGAACAGCTACAATTTGTGTCGAAAACAGTTTTATTGCGAATGTGCGGCAATTACGTTCACTGCGTGTGGGACAAGCTTCCGGAACATATAAAGGCGGATTTGGAGGTTCAAACCTATCGCCGCTGTTTCGAACATTACAATCGACCGTGGCAGCGAACGCACATTGACGGTCCAGCGCCGATGATAAAAGATTGCAGCGAATGTCTACGAAAATAGGTAGAGGTCTATTAAATCTCGCGATAAACGCACTTCCGATCGAATTCCATATCCCTGGCTATCAGTTTTGCGGTCCGGGCACGCGACTACAAAAGCGATTAGCCAGAGGCGATCGAGGTATCAACCCATTGGACGCGGCGTGCCGTGAACACGGTATAGCGTACTCTCGAAGCAACGATCTCATCGAGAGACACGCGGCAGATAGGATACTCGCCAAGGAAGCGCAAACTCGCATCGTTGCGAGAGATTGGACTCTCGGTCAGAGAGCCGCCGCCACAGCTGTCTGGGCAGCGATGAAAGCCAAGACGAAGTTCGGTATGGGCCTGAAGGCGACAAAGACGAAGACGAAGAAAAAGATGGCGAAGAAACGAATACTTCCGGTAGCGAAACGTGGGGGTGTATTACCGATTCTACCAATGTTGGGCGCGCTCGGATCTCTGGTCGGTGGAGCGGCTGGTGTAGCAAAGATGGTGAACGACGGAAAAGCTGCACAACGTCAGTTGCAAGAGATGCTACGTCACAATCGCGCCATGGAAGGTCACGGATTGTATCTCGCTCCATACAAACACGGACGAGGAGTTTCAACGAGAAAAAGGGGAAAAAAACGTCAAAGAGACGCTAAAAATGCCACAGGGCGTAACTACCAACATACAATTGCTACAACTGGCAAAACGTATGCACATTCCGTATTTTAGAGGTGTTTTCATGCGTGATTCATTACCGATCAGTGGTATATATCGAAACGAGAGCGGCATCGTAAATTTGGATAACGCTAAAGGATCGGGTACTCATTGGGTAGCGTATGCAAAGAGGGGGGATCGCGCTATATATTAATTTTGACAGTTTCGGTAATCTTCGACCGCCGAATGAATTGGTGCGATATTTAAATGTGACAAAGATAAAATACAATTACACACCTGTTCAAACTTACAATCAAAGCATCTGTGGATAATTGTGCTTACAGTTTCTCCGAGCGGTCGATGCACGTGAATTTAAAGACTGACATTGCGCTATTTAACTCAGTATTCGTTTAACAGTTTTGTCAACATATCTATGACATTCACACTGACCGGGAAGAGTAGTGCTCCCGCGGTAAACTACTTTCCCGCCGTAGATTTGAGCGACGATGAATACGAGCTAGGTCTAGCGGATTTTGAGACTTTTCATACGATATCGAACGTGAATTCCTCGAATAATAAATTTTACTTTGGCAAAGATGACGCGGAAATTACGATTCCCGAGGGATCGTACGAGCTGCAAGCGATACATGAGTTTTTGAAACATGCAATTTCACGAAAACGTCCGCGACACGCTGTTCGTGACGATGATAAAAAGCACGCTGACACAACGCATATTCGGACGAATGACGACGGTGATTTTGAAGATGGAGAATATGCGATAGTGCTCCGCGCTAATTATAATACGATGAGGAGCGAGATCAAATGCGCCTACAGAATGAATTTTAGCAAGCCTAACAACATTGGATCGCTACTGGGATTCTCGAACCGTATACTACAGCCGCGAAAATGGTACAAGTCGGACATGCCGATTAATATTATCAACGTAAACATTATCCGCGTAGAATGTAATGTGACCGCGGGCGCGTACAGCAACGGCAAACTCGTTCATACGATACATGAATTTTCACCGAGGGTACCACCAGGATATAAGATATCGGAAACACCGGCGCACATCATTTACCTGCCGATCATCGTGCGGAGCATTACGGATTTAACGTTACGCGTTGTCGACCAGGACAGGCGATTGCTCGTTTTTCGAGGAGAAGAGACCACCATTAGATTGCACGTACGACGATGACAGCGATAACATACGTGTGCGGCGTATAAGATGCTCGTGTTGAACGGATCGAAAGACACGAGAGATAACACAATCTTTACGGAGCTAGCGACAACAACAACAACGTCGACATACACTAATATCCAATCATCCGGTTGCACTAAGAGAAAGAAACTGAACGCATCAAACGTTGCGTTTTTACAATCTTTGGGATTTGCGGTGCGAAACATCTGAACAATGACCGACATCCTCAACATTGGAGACGAGCCAATCTTCGACGATCGCATCGTCAAGATCGAGACTCACACGTACAACCCGTTCGCTAACACAACATTCGGACACAGTGATGAGATAAGAATACCCATACAACAACAGGATCTGTATACGTTACCGTATGAAAGTTTCCTATACATCGTGGGAGAACTAAAGATAAATAAACCAGCCGAAGGATCTGCTGTGATACTGGGAAATAATTGTGTCGCATTCATGTTCGATGAGATTCGATACGAACTCGATGGCGTGGAGATTGATCGCAACAGAAACGTGGGAATAACAAATTTGCTCAAAAACTATGTAACGATATCATCCGATAGAAGCGTCATTATGAAAAACGCCGGCTGGACTGATCCGACTACTGCAAATGGAAACTTCAATTTTTGCGTACCGCTCTACATGTTATTGGGATTTTTCGAGGATTACAGACGAGTGGTGATTAACGCTCGTCATGAGTTAATCTTAATACGATCGCGCAACGACAACAATTGTCTGGTTGGAGATTCGACGCTGGAGCCTGTGATCAACATATTCAAGATACAAGGGCGAATGCCACATGTGTTGTTGAGCGAGATTAAGAAGCTGTCGATGCTGCGCGCTCTGGAAAGCGGACATTACCTCAGCAGGTTTTCGCTCGTGGGATCTGTATGAGTATCCGCTATTGCAGCGTACAACCAAGCATTCATGGGCCATTAAGACAGCGACTCAGCTGGAGAAGCCACGATATGTTATCTTCGCTCTGCAGACAGGTCGGAAAAACATCATGTCTGAGGATATGAGTCGATTCGACGATTGCAAGATGACCAATGTGAAACTCTATCTGAACTCGGAATGTTATCTGTACGATGATATGAATCTGGATTTCGATAAAAACAGATGGTCGATTCTGTACGATTCGTATGCGCGTTTCTGCAAGAACTATTATGGATACGAGTATCTCGAGCCGAGTCTCACCGTCTCAATGTTTCTACGTAACGGTCCGTTCGTGATCATCGATTGTTCTCGACAAAACGAATCGGTCAAGAGCGCAACCGTGGAAGTGAGATTGGAATTCGAGTGTAAGGAGAATGTGCCGATAAATACCACTGCGTACTATCTCATCATACACGATCGCGTGATCCAGTACAACCCGTTGACCAACGTTGTGCGCAAAATCACCTAAACGCACCAACAATTTAGAGAGAGGGGGAAGCATAGCAGAATATAATTCAAAGTGTTATGAGATGGCTGTCATTCTTTTTAACTGATACATCGAAGAGAGAGAGAGATCTCGTCATGTCCGTACCAACGTTTGTGGATCTACAAGGTTTTATCCTCAATAAACAATTCATTGTAAAGGAAGCGGCAATCCTGAGAAGAGGATTTATTTTATCACATTATTTTTTCGCATGTCCTGTACCATGGGGTGTGCTCATAAAATCGGAGACGCCAAGCCTCATGGTTGACTCAAAATCATCATGGATTACAATGGAAGATGGTTCCATATAGCATGGCTCAGCGTTTGATTACAACAGCTATCGTTGGTGGACCACATGAAGAAGAAGAAGAATCCATTCTCGTAAATGTAAAAGGACTTGAAAAGCGAGAATGGTTTGCCGATATTGGATGATGCGGGAAACGGTTTCATTATTGAGACCTTGGATGCTGATTACGACGATATCGAATCTCTAAATAATCTAGATGTTAAAAACACTATGCGATGTGGAAAACATGTTAACAATTGCGCATTACAAAATGTATTCAAAATATTTAACTGGTGGTCGCAACGCCAGAAAGAATTGCAAGATTTGGAAAAATAAAATATTTAAACACTAATGTGTTTTATCTCTTATTCCCCTTCCCCAATCCTTTCCTCACGAATCGTTTCTAAGAATTCTTTTTATCCGAGCGCCGTTTCCCATTCTCCTAAATTTCATAGCGCCAATAGTATTCTAGAATCTCCCACCACATTTACCCCACTACTTTTAAAAATAAGCGTCATGTATATTCTTAATTTTATACGATCAATGTTGCGTTAACTGTTCGTGCTGGTGGTTCACTTTTAAAATCTGGGAAATATGTACTACGCTGAAAGAAGTAGTGGCTCCGGCAGACGTGTGAATAATTACGTACCGAGTCGTTACTCCATCGTTTGAGAATAAATGTGACGAGTAAGTTTTGTTTAACTTTTTTCTATGTTTATATTTTTTACAAATTGTATTATTTTCAAACTAATTTCATTTTTCACAGCATTTCGTTGGAGCGTCGTGCGGTTAGTATACTAGGCAGACGATACGCATTGATAGCTACGGAATTTAAATTCCTCGAAAATGGTATCAAAGTGGATCCACCGAGTTACGTGGAAATCGCCATAGGAGATCATCGAGGAAAGGAACTAATGCTATCTCTCGAAGCGTGGAAGGGACTCTACGAGCAACGTCACAATATTCAGAATCTGCTTCGAAACGATTCTAAAGATGCCTACAGTTTTATAAGCGTTGGACCACTAACAGTGCGAGTTCGTACGATTAACGACGCCAAGTTAATAAGTCTTGAATCTTCAAATTTATGCATGATGATGATCGAATCGACGTTACACCGTATGTTCGATCTCGATCCATGCATTGATGTAACTTTTGACCGATTGGTTAAAATTACCGATACAGTCGATATCAAGTTTACGCAATTTTCAAATATCGCGTCCAATGTAACGAATCCTAAAGAAGTATCAAATGTTATACGCGCTAGCGACGCCTTCAACAAGCATCAGCTCATCGATTGCGAGCTGGCAGCTTTAGTTTTTAGTCCATAATATGTAAGAAAAAAAATATTTAAAAGAAGAATAAAGAGTTTTTAAGTCTAAATTATGATGTAATTTCTTTGCATGCATTTCCAATCCGCACTCTTTCCCACCCGTAAACAGTTCCCCAGTTCTCATACGTAGCTCGTTGCATGGTTCTTGCGGGGGATGACGTCATGCGGGGAAGGGGGAACGCCAGGCTAGAGACCGAGAGGCTAGGGACTGAGAGGCTAGGGACTGAGAAGCTAGGGACCGAGAGGCTAGGGACCGAGAGGCTAGGGACCGAGAGGCTAGGGACCATGAGAGAGGTAGCGCGAGAGAGAGATGACGCGAGGCGCAGCGAGGAGAGAGGGAGGCGAACGCGAGAAACAAAGATAGCGAGAGGCGCACGCGAGAGATGATGCAGCGAAGGAGAGCGCGAGGTGTTCGCAAGAAAAAGAATTTTTTTTTTAAATGTTTTTTTTCCAATATTAATAATAATTTTTTTATAATAATATTCTTAATATAAATGGGAGGAAAGAGAGGAATTATTCTAAAGTGAAATATGTGCTTTTATATTGAAAATAATTTTTTTATTCATAAAATAGGTATGTGTAATATTTATAATTTTAAAATAGGAACGAAGTAAAGTCGACCCCACTAGCCTAAATTATATTTATTCACAAAACACAACGTTTCGACCATATGGATGTGGTCCTTATCAAGTGTAATATTCATTAGTAGAAGTGCAGCCAAATTAACGATAACATCAGCTTTTCCATAATATAGTTACAACATATTTAAATAAACATAACATAAATTCAAGTTTGTCAAAACATTTGAAAGAGAGAAAACGATCCTATCGTTATGATGATTCGTCAAAAACTGATTTATAATTTTGTGTGTGTGTGTGAATTTAAAATTTAAAATATAAAATATGAAAAGAAAAATATATATATTCAAAAATAAAAAAAGTATATAAAATTTAAAATATGAAATTTAAGTGGCTGGATAATGATGGGGCGGCCGAATGCGGATGATGTGGCGGTGACTGCGGTGGCGGCAACTGCGGTAGTGACCAGGCAGGACTCTTGCATAACAGAAAATTTTTATTATTAATTATTTAAAAAATTTTTTTTAATAATAATAGCGGTACTTACTATACCCATAGTGCCTCCCTGACAGGTTCAGGAGGGTACGGTTCCTCACCGAACAATTTGCGGAGGCAGCACACATCGTCCCATTCATTGTAATCTTCCTCCATGTCACCCCACAGCTGGTCATTGTAATAGCGGTCGTATTCCCGCCCTATCCGCACCCATCTAATATGCACCTCACGCTCCGAATTATACCACAAGTCGTGATACCTGGGTCGATCATCGCGAAATATCATATCGATCCACCTGGGCCGATCATCATGACGCTCAATGTTTTCAAAATTCATTTTTCCACTTTAACTTCACTGTACTTAACTGCACAAACGTTGAAGACTTTATGACAAACGTCGCGGAGACAGACTCTCTCCATATGTTTCAACCCCCATCCCTCTCAAAATGATCGCAATTCTTCCTTAAAAAATATTAAGGAAAATGTTTCGCTCTCGTTTACGACCGATTTTCTGCGAGGGTACAAAGCTGCCGAACGTTGGCGCTGATACGTCGCAATTCTTCCTTAAAAAAATATTAAGGAAGATGTTTCGCTCTCGTTTATGGGAGATTTTCCGCGAGGGTACAAAGCTGCCGAACGTCAACGCTTTTACATTTGCACCCCTATAAATAACGTTTGACATGTTCGTCGCAGCGTCGGCCCTAAAATCTTCATTCCTTTCCTAATGATAAAATGTTCATAAAATGAAAAACATAGTTTTATGGCTTCGGGTAGCCATAAATCACAAAGATAATCAGTTGGCGAACATGCTTAGATCCCCCTATCCCCCTCCTTTGTCGAAACATCCCCTCCACCCGCGTGACGTCAGCCCCCGCACCCTCGAGATACCCCCGCCCCGCGTGACGTCATGCCCCTCGCTACGGAGAACCCCCCCGCGCCCCGCACCCCCCTCAGAGGACCTGGGTTTAAGTTAGAACTCTCATAGTATTACTACTCCTTGTCTCTCTACCGTGCGTCCGCGTGAGCAATGCAATGGTGTGTGTACGTGTACATACATACACCACTACATAGAACCTGGGAGTTCGTTTCTCAGCGTTGGCAACATTAAAACCGGAGTTTCGCGTTGTCACCGCGAGAGGTCTCCAATGTCAATTCGGAGTTTGCCTGGGTCTCCTGCCGACCCTTAAGTCTGTTTATACGCTGCGTGTTTTTTATTCTTATTATTATTAATAATAGTTGATTTGCATGTCGCGGGTGCGAATTGAGTGATTTAGAATAAAACGGAGTGAAGGATAAGATGGTTACGTGTGTTGCTGATGGTTAGGAATGAAGAAATATAAATAAAAATAAGTGACGAACGGAGGCGGACGTCAAGTGAAGGCGGCGGTCGTAACAACATTTATACTGGATTCTTCTCTATCAGGATGTTCATAAACACTAGTTGAATACATTATACATATAAGGACTTGTTCCTTTTATGATATCAATATTTCTGCATTTTGTTTACCACCTCCTGTTGCTGCCATAGATTGCTTTATCAAAGTATGTTTTCTTTTCTGCGTGATTGGAAATCATGCCAGCACTAAAAATATTTTTTTTATTGAAAGGTATAATTAAAACTATATTTACTATTATAACCCGAACAGCACAAATTAGTTGGCAAAAGTTTGACCGTTATAGATATAACATTAATTCAATGTTTTGTACTGCTTAAGAATTCACTTATTAAGCTAGCGCCGTTCTCAAACTATGCGCGTTTCGTAATTCGCGATTCGTAATTCATGATTTGTAGAGATTCGTTGAACATTCGAGAAGAATTGTTAGTCGCCAATGTAAGCTTTCCACACTATTCGCGATTCGCAATATATTCGTAATTCGTTGTTTCTTAGTTCGTGTTATTTCGGCCAGTTTCGACAACATTTGGTAGTATAGATGTTTAGTTATTTAACTTTTAATTTTTATTGTTGTTATGTCTCGTTTTGTTGAGCCAAAAATACGTTGACTAATAAACACAATATAAATTTCGCTGTTTAGTTTCGTTGGTGAAATACGTGTGCTTAACAAGTCTGCGTTTTGGTAATTAATAAGTATTTTAAATAATCAACGAAAAATAAAAAATGTTTGACGAAAGCGACGACGAACTCGCAATTGCGAGTGCAATATATATTCTTTCAACTATGGACGGAAAAAAAGTAAAGGAAACAAAGATGGTGGACAACACCATTCTTCAACAAGTAAATGATTAAAATCAGAATTTTTCTCTCTTACATAATTATACAATAATAAGACGTTAAGTGTAAAAGGCAATCTCATAAATTGTTTTACAATTTTACTTTTTATTTTAGACATAATGCCAATATATTGTTAAATGATTTAACACTGGAACTTGACAGTAGACAATTTGAAAATTTTTGTCGAATGTCGGCAAAGGATTTCAATTTTTTCCTGAACGCAATAGAACCCCAGATTGCTAAACAAAATACGCATTTACGAAGATGTGTATCAACTAAAGAAAGATTAGTACTCACATTGCGATTCTTAGCATCGGGCGATAGTTATAAGAGTTTGAGTTATTTATTTCGTATTTCACCACAACTTATATCATGCATTGTTTGTAGTATGTAGTGCTTTAAAGAACGTCCTTTATGAGTTAAGGTAACTATATAATTAATATTTATTTATAATTAAAATATACATATACATACATATTATAAAATTGCGTAATCACAATATATCTAATGTTTCCATTTTCCTAAAAAAATATATATATATACACACGTGCGCGTGCGCGCGCGGGCGTGTGTGTGTGTGTGTCGCGTGCGTGCGTGCGTAATATTGATGTTGTCCACCATCTTTCTCTTTTTTTGGAGTTCTGTGTTTGCAACTAAAAGAATACATATCGCAATTACGAGTTTGTTCTCACTTTCGTCAGACATTTATAGTAAATTTTTTAAATTATACATTTAATATACTTTTGTTAGTAAATTACTCGGTGAACTTTTCAAACACGTTTTCCGCTAAACAAACAAAATGAGAGGATTTATATCATATTTATCATTATTTATATGTATATATATTGTGACGTGACATTTTGAGAATGTCCGTCACAAAGGCCAAATGGCCCGACCGGGAAGGATTGAGGGGCCTCTGCTCTTCCAATTTGTAAGGAGAGAGAGAGTGACCCGAGCGCGGGGTCGGACGCGATCCCGCTGCTTTTGTGTTGTACGCGGCTTGCGTTTATTTTTTAGTAAACTTGTAGCGTACTTTTTGGCGTTTTGTGGCGGCGAGGTGGATGTTCGGCGGGACCTCATCCGGTAGTGGACTCGGAGAGAGAGAGATCGAAGATGCAGGACGAGAGGAGGCCGCAAGTGAAATGGAGCACGCCAGGTGAGAGGGTCCAAATTTTACGAGGGAAATCAAGGAAACGAACGTAAGCTGCCGCCTTTCGTATTAAGGTTTTGATCCCTAGGAGCCGAGGAGACACAAGAGGGGAAAGCCACTCCGGGCGCAAGTTGCGTAGGAGCCCCGTTACGGAGCGACGGTGCGAGATCCGAGACGAACCCGGTGCCCGGACCCGGATGCGACCGAAAGTCGATTTATCACCGGACGAAGAGGACATCCGGCGTCACGGAAAACCCGGGTCGGATCCGCCGTTCGCTGTCGAGAAAATTCCATACCGGCGCCCTAAGAGAAACAGACAGCATAGCGAAAATTTAAGAAGGCCCAAACTTTTATACGAGCGCGACGGCCGAAGGATCATCGAGGCCGCGCGACGGCCCTGGCCCCGATAGCGCCACACGTGGCCTATCTCACGATTAGATCGCTGGCGTGACTTCTGCGGGCCTTTCGATCGTCACTGTACGGCGAACGAGCTTGGGAAGCAGAGGTCGCCGAGAATGATACCCTGAGTGCGGGACGGAGCCGAGATCCGGACCACCGGTGAGACAACGTCATCCACCAGCCGGCGGGTTAAGATGGTGAGGTTCGGATGGGCCGTACCACAATTCCGAGGCCGTCGTGTCTTTACAGTACGTTTTCTGGGCTTAACGGCACACTTCTTAGTAGAAGAGCAGCATAAATCTGTTACAATTGGCGTTGTTGAGTTGACAGAAAGACATCAATCCGAATATTTAAAAAATTGGCTATTAAATTTAATAGAGCAATGGAACATACACATTAAAAATATTATAGTGGTTGTGTCAGATAATGGCATTAACATAAAAAAGCTATTATTGACGCCTTCGGTATAGACAAGCATTTATCATGTTTTGCACATACCTTGAACTTAGTTCTGGCAAGAGTTATTGAAGAAGATAGCATTGTAAAAGGTTTCTGTGCAAAAATAGAAGCTATTGTTACATATTTTAAAAAGTATGTCATTGCTGCAGATCAATTACGATTTCATTCGAATTTAAAATTAATTTAAAGTGTCGAAACACCGGGGATTCTACGTACAATATGCTAGAGAGGTTTATAGAATTGTCGGAAAAAATTAGCTACATCATTTTGCAGTGTCTTACAGCTCCTCCGATGCTGACTGCCTTAGAGTTACAATCGGCCAAAGAATTTGTCCAGTTATTAAAGTCTTTTGAAGATGCAACAAAAATCATACGCGGTGAATACTATCTTACTGCGAGCAAAGTAATTCCAATTATAAGTATTTTGAAAAATAAATTGCAATCGTTTGAACCTTCTACTGATATAGGGCATTATTATAAAAAAGAATTAATAAATCAATTTACAAAACGATTTGAAAATATTGAACAAGTATCGCTATTAGCTATAGCTACAATTCTAGATCCTAGATTTAAGAATATTAATTTTAATGATAAAGTTGCTTGTTCACACGCTATTAACAAAATTACGAAACTTATAAATTCTAAAGTTACAGATGTTAATCTTAAACGTCAAAATGAACAAAAAGATTTATGTAACAACAATAATGTAAACTTTTGGTCTTATCATGAGAAGCTTGTAGATTTAAATATATCTAAACAAATTGTCAATCAAAATCCTGACCAAATGCCAGATGACTTTCGTTATTATTTAAATCAACCACCTATAAAAATGGACGATAATCCCGTTAAATATTGGGGCCTAGCCAAAGATTCGCATCTAAGAACTTTAGCAATTAAGTATCAATCATTAATTGCTACTTCAGTTCCTTCTGAAAGGTTATTTTCCAAAGCAGGTAAAATAATGACCAAAGAGCGAAATAGATTGACAAGTGATCATTTAAATCAATTGTTATTTTTACAATCCCTTGATGCGAATGATTGGCATTTATAAAGAATTATAAATTATTATTATTACAAAGTTACATATAAGGTATAAATAATGTGCAATTATATTTTGTATTGCAATAGTATGTATTAAAATTATATTTAATTATATATTTTAAAAAATAAACATAAAATGATGTAAGAAAAGGCCAACTAACGAGCAAATATCTAGATGATGTTGAACGATTATTTATTAAATATTAACATTAAAGATATTTAAAATAAATTAACAAACGTTTCGACTGTACGCAGTCTTCTTCAGTGTTGTCATCTAATATTTATGACAGTATAATTTCTGAACATTTTGATAATGCGAACGATTACATTGTTAAGATTTATTGACGTGTTGCGAATAGAGTAAGTTATAAAAATTAAAGGTGGAAAATTCTTCTAATTCTATCGTTTAAAGGCGTGGAATTGTCTTAGTTCCCGATGGTATGTGTGATTCTCTATATGGGATGAACAACTCTTTATAAGCTGACCTTACATATTTTATATAAACTAAAATTAAAATTAAATTTCTTTATATAATTAAAATTAAATATTTTTATATAATTCAGATATCGATATTGATGATATCGATACTCAACGTTCGATATTTTTTACGTATCAATATTTTCATTCATGATACGTATCGATACGACATATCGATACTTTTAAGTTGTATCGCCCATCTCTATACACAATAATATATTTACAATTTTATAACTTTTATTCACTTTATTTATTTTTTAATTTTTATAGTTTTATTCTTTCATCCTTTTTTATTGTTTTACACACTTACACACATACACACACACATATGTTGCGACGTCTTTGCCTCTCTCGAGAACGCCGCTCTCGAGAAAGCGACGTGCAATGTAAATCGGGAGCGATATCTATCGAAACGTAGGTAGGTGATACGGTAACGAGATAGGTAGTCAACGGTAATGCGGTACTTTACAGTATAGACTCTATGCTAATAAATGGGCGCCAGGCGCGATTTCTCGCGCCACGGTAACGAGAATCTCTTAAGAAACTTAATATAAAGGTCCGGCTGCGCCTAGCTCAGTGTATGGCAGAGGGGCGCGATTCTTTGGTAACGCTAGAGAGAGATTCTGGAGGAGAGGAGGGAAATTATTTGACACTCAATATTCAATAATTAATTAACAAATATATTTAACACATAACATTAGAAGGACATATACAATTGATACAGTAATAATCTCGAAATTACAGGAAACGATTACCTTACGGTGGGAATTCACGCGCGATGTAATCGGTACACGCGGTATATAAACGTATTCGAATCGAAACTAGCTCCGGTAGCGAACAATAGGTGCGAGAAGGTAAGCGCGGTATACAAAAACTCCGGAATGTGGTCGCAGCATTCCTCACGCGCGCGAGACTACAATCTTCACAATCGATATCTCGAAATGTCGGAATATTAAGGAACGATAATTACGGTATTAACGAGGCGTCCCCAATGGCGCACCACGAGGATATATAACGTTATTTGCCATGAAGGTCACTCGAACAGGCGGGACGAGACGATATTTACGGAATCTTTACGAAATGAAACAAACGGTAATTTCGCGCTATATGTACAACTCTCGCCGAGTTCCTCGCAATAGATACGGTAACGGTAACTCGCAGAGAGCGACCACGCACAAATTCCGAGGTTATTTAACGCTATCTTATACTTCCATCAAAAACAACGATACGATACGATACGATACAATACAATATAATTCTCGAGTCTTAACTTATGACGACTGTCGGCGGCAACTTCCCTGAGAGAGACACTTTCGCGGTACCCGGTATGAGCCAGTATCGCGGTAACAATTTTCTGGAGCAACTATGCTCCGCTAAACGGAAACGGTAATTCGGTATAAAGCTGTCGATTTTACTCGACAGACTTTAACCCACGGCACGGTAATACACGACACTAGCTGGACCGGGAACAATTTCTACTCACGAACTACCCGAGTGGCGGCTTACAATAGGTTCGCAAGGCTGATCGATTGTCGTCCTGGAGTCCCTCTCACTTGTTCCGTACGCCAGACAGAAGTGACTCTCCGAGAGAGAGTCCTTAGGTCCCTCGAGCTCCGCGCCGATTTCCCGCGCATCCTATCGATATTCGGTCGCCGTGGGGCCGCCGGGATCCGCCCATCGATCCCTCGGCGCCCTCGTCCTTGTACCCGTGATTTTCGGAGACTCGCTTCCCGCTCTTTCCGGTATCGTGGCGGTATCACCTCATAATTCTTGATTTCCGGGGTTTGAATTGGCAGGCTGGCCGGGCCGTCATCCAATCCTTCCCGCAGGTGTTTATGGGCTGATATAGGGCCCTCTCCTCACTCTGCAGCATGAGGGGGCCTCTCGGTATCCTTTAGCGCTTCCATCAGATCTCTAGAACAGTTTATAGTTTAGATAATATCTCGGGATGGCGGTAGCGACGGGAACTCGATACATGACCTTTGGCACGGTATCCATTTACGGTAGTTTCCTCCTTGGATCTCCGGAATCTTGCTGCACATTTCGTTGAGGAATCCTCCACTCAGTTAGTCGTGTCACGGTTATTTCAACTCACATTCGCTCAATACGGTAACGCAGGAAATATTATACAAACAAAAATAACAATAAAATATAATCTTTTCGCTTTAAGGTCGCTATCTCTCAGGGTGTGAGAAGCAACCCCAGGACGGCTCTCCCCTTCCCTCCCCGGTCGAGCTATTGCCCTTGTGACGGCGCTCAAAAGGCGTCACGTCACAATGTATATATATTGTTACGCCCGCGTGACAACCTCGCGATATCTCGAAGACGCGCAACGCAACGCAACACTCGCACACACACTCGCGCCGGGAAATGAACAAGACGTATTTAATAAGAGAACTCGGAAGCTTTAATAATCTCAGAATTACAAGAGCACGTTAATAAATGCAATGAAAGAGTAGTCCCTCGAAATAATCAAACACGTATTTCGCAATTTTTCATAATTTTGAGCCATTTCCAAAATAAAAGGGGTGGACGGGTGGTCTGATACACCCTGTATATATATAGATATATATATATATATATATATATATAGTGTATTTTTTATTACTTATTTATTTTATTTATTTGTCTTTTATAGTTTCATTCTTTAATTCATTTTTATTTTATTTATTTATATACCTATCCTATTTTCAGCTTTCTGTAACTTCTAATTGGAAAAAAAATTGTGATGGTTCCATTAACAGAAAATATGTTCTAATTCATGCACCTTATCACAGTGGAAGTGAATATTATAATTATAAAGGCACATTTAGCATCGTTTTGATGGCAGTATGCGATGCAGATTATAATATAATATATAGCAACATTGGTTGTCAAGGACGAATATCAGACGGAGGTGTATTTCGTTATACCGTTTTATTTGAAAAATTAGAAAATGGAAATTTAAATTTACTGGAACCTGAATCGTTACCGATGAAGAAAAAACAAATACCGTATGTTTCTTGGAGACAATGCGTTTCACCTGAAAATAAATATGATGGTTCCCTTTAGTGCATGTCATGATTGTAACTCGCCAGAAAGGATATTTAATTATAGGCTTTCTCGAGCACGGCGAGTTATTGTAAATGTATTTGGAATAATGTCAGCAGTTTTCTGAGTATTGTGAAAACCCATATTATTATATCCCGAAAGAGCTACACTTGTGTTGTGTTTTATTACATAACTTTTTGAGAAAAAGCAAGAATTCTCGAAATATATAATACACCTAACGGGACATTTGATATTGAAACAGATGGTCAAATTACTGAAGGATCATAAAAAAAAGACTCGGAAAAAACATCATTTTTTTCTCTTGAAAAGAAAGGCAGAAGACCATGTAACGATGCAAAATTAATACGACAAGAATTTGCTGAATATTTTGTTACAAATGGAAAAGTCAAGTGGCAGGATAAAATAATTTAGCCTATTTAATTCTCAATTTATATTTAAAATAATTTAGTTATATCTTTAATATGTGTATATTTTTAATATATTTAATATGTACTAATTTTTTTATATCTTTAAGATATATCTTTTTAATATATATCTTTAATATAATTACACAAAATATAAACAAGAGAAAGTACAATATATTCATATATATTTTTCAAAACATATATATCGTATTACAGATATATCATATAATGTTATATCATATAAATTTACATATTATAAGATACATAATACATAATACATAATACATAATACATTAATAGTGTTTTCATTTCTTTCAATTTTTTATATATAAAATCCTGTTAACTTAGCTTTTCTATTTATCCAAGAAAGTAATTTTTAAAATATTTAAGTAGTTGTGCGTTAAAGTAGTTATTTAAATAGTTATGAAAATATTTAAAATATATTATAGATTTTGAGATAGTATTCTTCAAAACAATTTTAAAATAAAAGTTTTTTTAAATAAAACTACAGTTGATTCATAATAACACTTTTTACATTTCTTCCTGAAGATGTTAGAATGTAAGTTTTTATTATTAAATATTAAAATGTAAGTTTTAGTAATTTATACATTAAAAAAGATACTATAAATTAGAGTTAATAATAGTTAATAATAGTTACAAAATGTACTTACCTAACCTAACCATTGATTCTGAAGTTTCATGTGGGATATACATATCTGCCATGAACGTATTCATATATTCAAATGCAAACCACAATGGTTTATATACTTCATCTCGTTTTACTCCTGACTTTGTACTGCATTTGATTTTTCGGCGACAGGATCTATATACTTGAAGGAGATTTATCCATTTCTTCTTGATGTCATCGGAAGTACACTGATATTTGACACTCAAATTCTTGATGCAGTCGAACTTTTTAGTTTTATTTTTATAATCTTTGTCTTTTGGATCCTATAACCATTCATATTCTCTTATGTCTTCTAGAAGTGCAAGGACACGATTATTTGGCCACTCGTTTTCCATTATAGCAACTGACGCAATATAAAATGAAAATAAGCTCGTATAAACAAAATAACTTAATATTGTAGTAGGCCTTAACGAAACAATATTATATAAAATATTTTATTAGAAAATATTAACTCTATATATTTGACAACAATACGTTTCAATACTACTTGTGTGTCTTCTTCAGTCGTATGTGAATAATTTGTTATAAAAAGTATACAAATTCATACATTTAAAAATTAATGTTTATCGAAGAAAGTGCGGTATTGTTATATTTGTTATGAAATTAATAGCTACATATTATTTCGTGTTAGTATTAACGCATTTGCTTACGAAGATTAAGTGTGTTAGCTATTAGGAATAAAAACAAAGGGCAAGTGAAAAATGCGTTGAGTAGTGCAAAGTTTAGATACTTTAATAACAAGACGACCGACTTATTTGACAAGAAGACGACGACTGACTTACTCGGACGTGAGCGCGGAATAGCGCGACCACATATCCTTCACATATATAGAATGTCGCACGCAATCATAATATTTGGTTCGACGAGTTCATGAACGCAACAAGAGTGAAGATGTGACATACATGTAATAATATCATAAAGAAAATATGAACGAAGAGAAAGCGCGAAAGCTAAAGACAATAATTTCAATAATATTCCTTTTTTTGTTACTCCAACACTCTCACTGCTTGAGTGCTTAAGAACGGTTCTCCTATACCTAATTTTTCACATAAGAATTTGAAACGACATTTTGGTAACGCTTTTGTGAACAAATCAGCGTTGTTGCTCGCTAGATACATAAATGACTTTAACAGTTTCTTCTTTGACTTTCTCTCTAATAAAGTGAAACTTTATATCGATGTGCTTTGTACGCTGATAATATTCCGGGTTTTATACAAGTTTAATTGCACTCTGATTATCTATGTACAGCGGAGCTGACCTGTTACTTTCACACTCGAGTTCTGTTAACAACCTTCTTACAAGTAACACTACCCAACTGATACTCACCGATTTGAATGAAACTTAACATACTTATTAAACACCGAAAAATATTAAATACGTGTTTTTTTGTTTCGGCTAAACACGCTTTTTAGGGGTAGAAAGCACCCCTCAACCCCTGGAGGTGGAAACAGTTATGGCTAATTATTTCTGAAACGATACATTTTCTGAAAAAAGTGCTTAGGACCAAAGTTGTAGAGTTCAAAGTGATGCACTTGATGGCGACCTTGAGGTCGACCTTGAGGTCGATTTTCAAGGTCATTTGAAAATCATTTCATGTTTTTCAAAGGGAGTAGTTTACTTTTCATCCTGATCGATATTTGTAGGTTAAATACATATATTTTCCGACGTTGCTAAACGTAAATCAGTGCAACGAAAAACGTATACATTTCCAATTGCGAATACTACACATTTATGTTCAAGAATACCGTGTCAGAAACGTATGCGCATTTTCACCATTCGAATCGTGCGCATACGTAACATTGCGAACAAGTTATAGATTAGAGCCCTAGTAGTAGAAAATATCTACACGGAAGAAATCCTATGCGCATGGCCTCCTGGAATGTACGAGGTCTACTACAGCCTGGAAAGTTTGAAATTGTCTCAAATGAACTTAATTTGTACAACATTAAAAAAGAAATATATATATACGAATGTAAGCGTATTACATATAACTATCTTATTTGCAATACTTCTTACATAATTCTTAATGTAATTATTAATATATCTAAATTAATATCTTTATAAATATGTTTATATATCGTAGTTCAACTGCTAGACATGAATGGTCTAGTGATAATACTATTAAATTAACGTTTAAATATTGAAAAAGGGAAAAGAGCATAAATCGTTTTATTAGGCTAGTTGAATTTTCCCGCTTTAATCGAAGAGAGCTTTCTCTCCAAATTCTCTCTCGTTCCATTATGGCCGCCTTGTCGTCTGCTAGTTTTGACAGGCGCGATGTTGTGTGTTCCTTCGATTGTTGTCGGTAGTATTTAGATGCGATTTATTCGTATTACTGTGTTGAGATCAAATGTAATTATAGTAGAATTTTGTGTAAAATATAATTTAAAGATCGGTGGCGAGGAAGAAGATAGATAATTAAAATAAAATAATAATTAAAGAAAAAAAAAGAAAATAGTGACGGACGGCGACGGGCGTTAAGAAGAGACGCTGGTCGTTACAATAGGAACAATGAACATAACATGGAACATAACAGAGAACATGTTTTGAACAGCGCGAAAGTAAGCGTGCGCGAGTCGTGGCGAGCGGGGAAAGTAGATCAGCACAAAAAAAAAGAGAGACGGCAATTGACACTTCACACTTGACAGAGGTTTTATTCAAATTAATCACAAACAAAAATATAATTCTATAGCGCGAAACGATAGCGCGGAACTTGAAGCGAGCTACTTCGATGTGTCGTGTGGCGAAGCGAGCGACTTCGACAAACCGTTCGTATGAGTAGGCGCGTTCTGCTAGCGACAGAATAAAGCGAGCGAAGATACCGCGACTAACTTCTTCAAAAACGTGAGAGGATCTGCCTCTCCGTCGAAGGGGAGCTCTGTGTTTTGCGCGTTTCTTTTGGACGCGTGTGCGCGCACGGTGTGTCTTTCGAATTTTTGTTGACGATTTGCCTCCTCAGCTGATTGAGGTATCAACAACCCATAGTCGTTGGTCGTCGACCCGGGATCAGCTGTAGCGCGCGTCGTGTTTACAAACGATCGAACACGCTTGTCTCGAAGGGTCATCGATTACCTCGCAAAAGACAGGAAAAATTTATAGCTCTGTTTGCTGTCTGTTTATTGTTCTTGGCAAATGTCAATGCCGACGAATAATACCATCGACGAAAATAGCAATCTCGACGTTCGGTGATATTAAGGATTATTCAATCTATCGAATTACAATAAATTCGATAACTGTTCATTCGATAATGAGCATGGACATTCGCAAATGATAGGTCGCCCTCGAACAGAACATAACAGTTTGACTCCATCTACGTCGACTTATGAAGATCCAAATATATTAAGTTCCACTTCCTCAGAAATCGAACATTTGCTGAACAATTCACAGAAAATGAAGAGTCAGACAGGTGTGTAAAAACGTTTATACAAAGTAATTTATATGTTTCTGATTGGCTTCAAAATTAGGCGCGATTAAATTTTGGTACAATTAACTATGGGTGCTTTCCGATTCATGCGTGATGCGCATAAAATAACAGAAAATGCAGAACTTGAACTATAGATTTTTTGACATTTTATTTTGCGTATTATACGTGAATCGGAAAGCACTCTATGATGTATACGTAAAAATCAATATTTTATTGAAATTCTTAGGCAGCAGTCATGTTATGATATTGATACTAGTAACAATACATTGAGCCAGACTAAAATGAAGACTAGAACACAAAAAGCTGGCAAATCAAAAGCTGTGTATGATTTGCGAAACAAATTATTAGATTGTGAACAAAACCGAGTGGAAGAGATAAAAAAATTAATTAAATCTATAGAAGAAAACAATAAAATACAGCGTGAAAGAAATGAAATTTTGCAGAAATTAGTGCACACACAAAACAGTAAAGAATAGTATAGAAGTATATAAACAAAATGTTTTGTTTTATGTTCTGTTAATTTAAAGTTAATTTAATGTTTTGTTTTATATATGTTAATTTAAAGTTAATTTAATGTTTTGTTTTATATATAAAATATATATTAAGTTACGTACATTCATACACGGAAAAAATTTTTTTATATTAAAAATTACTATGGTGTGTAGTAGTTGCGGATGATCAGAACCAATTCTAAGTTAAAGTGCTATGTAAAACTATAATAAAAATATATATAAAAATTGCGTTATATACTTTTATGTAAAAAAAATTGGATATCCTTATGTTTAACATATAAAAATATTTTTTGTTAAAAAAAATGTGATAAAATATTAGGAATAGGCTATAACTTTTTATGAAAAAGAATGTGTTAAAAATTTACACTTTTTAAAAATATATAAATGTGTATTTGGTTTACATTTTAATAAAAAACATTTATTTTGTGCAATACATATGTAGATTATATATTAAATATATATATGTATATTTAAAATAATCCTATAATTTGTATACGTGTACAGCTTGCAAACCTTCCTCATGTATAATGTTGTCATCCTGAATTTCTACATTTGCCTCGTGAAAAAAATGATCTTCCTCTTGTATAATTAAGCCATCATGAATTATTATAAAATTATGCAATACGCATGCCGCTGCTATCATATCATTTCCTAAGTCAAAGTCGGAAATATCTAAATATTTTAATCGTCTAAATTTATTTTTTAATAATCCAAATGTTCTTTCAATTACCGATCTTATGGAACTTAATTTTCTATTGTATACTGCTTGAGAAAATATTAAGTGCCCATTATCTCTAAATGGCGTCATTACATTATATAATAAAGGATATGCAGAGTCTCCTATTAAGTGCATATTTTCTGTAATTAGAGGTCTTTCTGCATTTGTTATTTGGTGAAATAATGGACTATTTCGAAATACTCGTGCATCGTGCATGCGACCCGGCATACCAATAAAACAATCAATGAACAATCCTCTGTGATCGCATACTCCTATAAGTATTAATATTTTTGACTTTTAAAATATTGCATTTAAAATATTAAAATCAAAACTGTTTGTTTGTACAAAATTTACCTTGTAATATAATTGAGTGGAAACCTTTTCTATTGTAATAATTATTTGCATTTCTTATTGGTTGTTTGCAAGGAATGTGACAGCCATCTATAGCACCAATTACTTCCGGGAATCCACGTGATCGAGCCTCAAATATCTACAATTTAAGAGTAATATGTTTAAAAAACATATATATATATTGTATATTATATTTCTGCATATACATATACACAGAAGCATTTAATTAAGAAACATACATTACAAGATAATTGCTGTTGTACTGCATTTGGTCATTTTATGTACTCAGGCATTAATTGTACCAAAGCATGTGTAACATTTCTAAATATTCCATACCCTGTGCTTTTTGGCAAATCAAATCTATCACTGGTTAGCTAAAAGCTAAAAAGCTTTCTGGTTTTGCCAACACCCAGATGGTAAACAATAATTTTTTGGTAATATTAACGTTAGCATTTTGCTCGATATTTATAAAAGAAGCAACAATATTCAGCAATTCCTTTAATTCCAAAAATTAAAAAAATATTATTTTACAAATATTGAAAAATATTAATGCATAATATATATATGTGTATACCTCAAATGTACGTCGCGACATTCTACAATGTTCAATAAATTGTACATCGATGTATCGAGGAATTGTTACTTCAAAGTAATTTTCATTTCGTGGCCTTGCATTTCGCCTTCTATTTTCTAAATTAAACGGTATTTGATAGCCTAACTCTTGTGCCATATTACCTATTATATCATTTAAATTTAAACCTTCATCCATCGCAATTAATAATATGGGATCCATCATTAAAAAATTATTTTATTATATACTTGGATGATCGCGAGACGTGTATACGTATCAAAATCTATAAAGAAGAAGATGACTGTATATTTGTTATTAAGAATTAAGAAAACACTTTTCCTAACCTTACATATGTCACTATGATCGCTGCCATCTTGGCGGTTGCATCATATACATAAAAGTGCGTTCAGCAGAAATAGTAAGCTGCTGGGAGCGTAGCGTAAAGCGTTCAATGAGCGATTTTCTCTGCTGAACGCAGCCAATGACAGAAAGCGAATTGCGGAATTGTAATAAAATTAATACACAATATGTATGTAAACGCAATACACCTGTACACCGCATAGATTTAGACGCACCATGCGAAATTCAAATGTATACGCAGCGACAGCATTATCAGAGCAAATGTAATGTAAAACACTATGTCTCAACCCATATGTTATGGATAGCATTACACCAAGAGCACACTTGGTTATACTCGACGGACGCCGAACAAACGATGACCATACAATGTGACGGTCAGCTCGAAAATAAAATAATAAGAAATACCGGCGAAATTACGCTAAACGGAAATTGTAAACTGACAACAAACGGACACAACAATAGAAACAGAAGAAAAAACATACGAAACCGTTCTAGAAACCTTTCTACCTAATATCAATATAACAATTCCAAGAGACGGAAATATAACAAGACATAACAAAGACACGCTAGACATCGCTTAGAATTAACAAACCTCAAAGCCATATTGACAGATATAGATGACGACTTACAAAACAACGAACAAAACTTCTACGCAACGAAACAATTTATCTATCCAATGACATCTAGCGGAATAATAATAATATTAATTATAATAACCATTATAGTATTTTGGATAATAATACGACGAAGAAATAAAAACAAAAGACGACCATCAGTTAGGATAGTCGATGACTTTGGCATACCAAGATCAATATTAAAAAGAAGCCAAAGTACTAGATTTTAGAAATAAGAAACGATTATAAAACTACATTGTAACCGGGAATTATAATTGTACGTAACATTAGAAATAATTTTAACATAAAATAAGAAAAGAAGCGAAAAACTTCGTACCTCCGTTTTTCTTTTTTTTACGGGGGAGGGATGTTATAGCCCGAACTATAACCAGTAGTTATTAGAAATTAGAATTTACTGAAAGTAGTGATATAAGGCCGGTTCTAACCCAGGGGCAATGAGGGGGGATGAGGGGCGAGGGGAACCCAGGGCGCGGGGGAATGACGTCACGCGGGAGGCGTCCGCGAAGTACCGCGAGGGGTCCGCGGGGAGGGGGAAGCGTCCGCGATTTTGGTACCGGGTCCGCGAGGGGTCCGCCGGAAGGGGGAAGCGTCCGCGATTTTGGTGGCGGGTCCGCGAGGGGTCCGCGGGGAGGGGAGCGTCCGCGATTTTAGGGTCCGCGAGGGGTCCGCGGGGAGGGGGAGCGTCCGCGATTTTAGGGTCCGCGAGGGGTCCGCGGGGAGAGAGGAATCCGCGAAAGACCGCATGAAGCTTTTTGGGTAAGGGGTCCGCGCGGAGAGAGGAACGCGAAGGAGAGCGCGAGGCGCACGCGAGAGAGATGACGCAAGCGAGGCGTATATGCAAGAGCGAGAGAGATAGTGCGAGATGGCTAGGTAGCGAGATGACGCGAAGGAGAGTGCGAGGCACACGCGAGGCGCACGCGAGAGAGATGACGCAAGAGCGAGAGAGATAGCGCGAGATGATGAGAGGTAGCGAGATGACGCGAAGGAGAGCGCGAGAGCTGATGCAGCGAAGGAGAACGCAAAGAGAGAGGCGTTCGTAAGAGAGAATTTTTAAAATATTTTTTTATAATATTTTTTTTAATTAATATTTTTAGGATGAGGAAGGGGAGAGGACCTATTCTAAAATAAACTATATATTTTTAATATTTAAAATAATTTTTATTATATAACTATGTGTGTGTGCAATCATACAATTTTGTGTGTATGTAAATTAAAAAATTTTAAAAATTTTAAATTTAAAATATATAAAATAAAAAATATAATATAAAATAAGATATAAAATATAATATAAAATGTAAAAAAGTATATAAAATTTACTGCAGCGCGATGGTGGCTGCGAGGTGGCGGTGGCTATGAGGCGGCAGGGCGGAACTCCTACATAACAGAAATTTTTATTAAATATATTATTATTTATTTTATTAATCAATTTATTATTTTAATAATTTTTAAATATTAATTTAGTTATTATAAAATTAATGAGACTTACATGGATTGCACACTGGACACATGTTTCTTGTAAAAATTTGGTCCATCGGAGCCTGACAACCGGTACACCACTGTCCCAAAAGCTGCTCGTATTGTGCCGTTTGGTGAGTGCGCACGACGTAAATTTCAACGAAAAGATCTTGCATTCGCACAAAACACCTTATGCACAACTTAGCACCACCCCATGGACGATAATACAGACGTATCGCGCACATTCTCGTCGTATCATCCATGGCGATGTCCGCTGTGTACAAGTTTTGCACTCTTCTTTCGCGAGTAACACCATCGCACTCACTGTCATAGTCCGAATCGTTTGCGGGCTCAATTTCAACGTCCGAGCCCATTTCGTCGTCTGATATAGCATCAACGTCTGATCCAACTTCAACCACTATCGACTCATCATCACTATCATCAATAATTATAACCTCGTGCTCCATTATTAACAGTCTGAAACTTTATGATGGATGTACGAACACCACGGGGTTAAAAAGACTCACGTTAAAAAGAGTAGGGGATGTATGACATAATAGCTTGAACGCTTACTCGGCACATGAGATAAGAAAACAGATGGTCTGAGACAAAGATTCCATGATGAGAATAAGTATATGAATAATATTTAAAATTGAAACCACCTTCGAACGTCAATAGAACCACGTTTGAACCACCTTCGAACCACTTTCGAACCATGTTCAAACATCGATCGAACGTCAATCAACCACGTTCGTACCTCGATCAACCACGTTCGAACATCGATTGAACGTCAATCAACCACCTTCGAATCACTTTCAAATCACGTTCGAACATCGATCGAACATCAATCAACCACCTTCAAACCACTTTCGAACCTCGATCGAACATCAATCAACCACCTTCGAACTTCGATCGAACATCAATCAACCACATTCAAACCTCAATCGACTACATTTAAAAAATTATAACATAAGAATGCTGTCACATGCTGAAATTAATACGAACACGTGTGGACATATAATACTTGTATGCGTATGAGGAAAATGAGCGAACAAAGATAATATTATTTCAATATTAATTTATTCAAAAAAAGGGTGTGGTGAATCATTGCGATGATTTGACCACCAATTAAATATTTTAAATACATTTTCTAAAGCGCAATTTTTTACATGTTTATCGCAACGTAGACTATAGGTAGTATCTAATTTGTTTAATGTAGGAATATCTTCATAGTCTGCATCCAAGGTCTCAATAATGAAACCGTTTCTCGCATCGTCCATTATATCGATCAACCATTCTCGCTTTTCATAGCCTTTTACATACACAAGAGAGGATGACTCTTCTTCTTCTTGTATCATACCAGCGATAGCTGTTGTAATCAAACGCTGAGACATGCTGTATGGAAAGTTTCCATCTACCCATTGCAATCCATGATGATTTCGAGTCAACCATGAGGCTTGACGTCTCCTCCGATTTTATGAGCACATCCCATGGTACGGGGCATGCGAAAAAATAATGTGAAACAATGAATCCTCTTCTCAGGATCGCCGCTTCCTTCACAATAAACTGTTTATTGAAAATAAATCCTTGTAGATCCACAAACGTTGGTACAACCATATTGTTGCAAGAATGTTCGACGACTGATGTCGATAGTTAAAAATCTCAATCTTTTATATCAGAGGATAAATGCTGATTAAGTAATTTTACGAACTATGTTGGTCAACGGACAATATTCGACAACACGATCGTGCAAAATGAGACAATAGGCGGTAGTATTTGCCGGTACATTTTCCTTTCATTCAAATTCTATTCTCACGTCCACGGTAGAATTTTTGACAGATTCATTTTGTCGCGAACAATCAATAATTGCGAGAGGACCGCAATGTAGAAATTTTGCGATAGTTAGTACATTCTCAATATCACACCCGTAGTAAGATTTGCGAAAACGAGAGTACATATCAAACAAGAGGGCGAATCTATTTTTTTCAAAATCTAAATTTAAATCATCGTAGGGATAAGATTCCGAGTTTAGATATAGCTTAACGTTGGCTAATTTACAATGATCGAATGTAGTAACATCTTTTGTCATAACATTCTTTTTACCAGTCTGCAATGCAAAGATCACATATCGCGGCTTTTCCAGCTGAGAAGCGGTTTTTACAGTCCACGAATGCTTGGTCGTACTATGTAACAGCGGAAATTCGTACAGATCCCAAGAGCGAAAACTCAAGAATCGCCCGCTTTCCAATGTTCGTAACAAGGATAGTTTATTGATTTCGTTCAATATTACATGCGGCATACGCCATTGTATCTTGATCAATTCAATATCAGCTTCAGCATGTCCATACAGACAATTGTTGTCGTTGCGCGAACGTATCAAAATTAATTCGTGGCGAGCATTAATCTCGCTTGTAATCTTCGCAAAATCCCAACAGCATGTTGAGCGGTACGCAAAAGTTAAACATGCAACTATCACCACATGATCCATTATGTGTCATATCCCACCCGGCATTCTTCAAGATTTTACTTCTCTCGGTAGTTAAAGAGACATAATTTTTCAACGTAGAAGTTATTCCAACGGTTCTGTTGCGATCAATCTCCACACCATCGAGTTCATATCGAATTTCATCAAACATGAACGCAACGAAGTTATTTGCCAATACCAGCGTTTCATTTGCATCTATTTTAGATATCGTCAACTTTCCCTCAACATACAGAAAGCTTTCGCACGGTAACGTGTACAAATCCTGGTGGTGTATAGGTATCCGTATCTCATCGCTATGTCCAAGCGATGAGTTGGCGTATGGATTGTATGTATGTGTCTCAACCTTGACGATATGATCATCAAAGACTGGTTCACCACCAATATTCAAAATATCAATCATCTTTTCGTACGATGAATCCCAATGATTTTAAAAATTCGCGATTCAATGCGCTGAGTTTCTTTTTAGTGTAACGAGATCTCTGATTATTGTCGCTCACTGCCGCAGCTGCTCTCGCAAAAGTATTGTCCCTCGTAAAAGTATTGTCCCTCGTAAAAGTATTGTCCCTCGTAAAATTATTGTCTCTCACGTGCTCCGTATCATTTAGCACGAGCATCACACGCTAATTTTGTCGACGCCGTACGTGCAATCTTACAGTAACTTCCTCTCCTCGAAAATCCAGCAATCGTCCTTCTTGATCAACAATGCGTATCGTTAGATCAGTAATGCTCCGTACGACGATCGGGAGATAAATGATCTGTGCAGGCGTTTCCGATATCTTATATCCTGGCGGTACGCTCGGTGAAAATTCATGTATCGTGTGTACGCGCTTGTCATTACTGTATGCACCAGTGGTGACGCTACATTCTATACGGATAATATTCACGCTAATAATATTTATAGGTAAATCCGAATCATGCCATTTGTGAGGTTGCAATATACGATTCGACGAGAATCCCAACAGCGATCCAATGCTGTCTGGTTTACTAAAATTTATTCTATAGATGCATTTGATTTCGCTCTTTAGAGTATTATGATTGGCGCGAAGCGCTATTGCATCTTCATTCTGCTCTTTATTGGAAGGATATTGTGAAATTGCACGTCTCAGATACTCATCTATAGCTTGTATTTCATATGATCCTTCGGGTATCGTAATTTCCTTGTCATCGTTATCAAAGTAAAATTTATTATTCTTAGAATTTACATTCGGTATCGTATGATAAGTTTCAAAATCTGTTAAACCGAGCTCATAATCACCATTCGATAAATCTATAGCTGGAAAGTAGCTTACAGCGAGAACGCTACTTTTGCCAGTCAACGTTAGTGTTAGCGACATGTTGTCAAACTGAATCGTGATGATGGATTGACAGGCTTTATATCAGTCGTTTGAAGAAATCGTAAACACAATTGTCCACAATTATTCTGATTATAATTTTGATAGGATGTGTGATTGTATTCTATTTTCGCAACATTTAAATATTGCACCAATTCTTTGGGTGGTTGAAGATTGCCAAAACTATCGAAATATATTGCTCGATTTCCTCTCTTTACATATGCTACCCAATGGGTACCGGAACCATCAACGTCATCCAAATTTACAATACCGCTTTCATTTTGTCATATACCGCTTATTGGTAAATTATTGCGCATGAAAACACCTCTAAAGAATGGTATACGCATACGTCTTGCCAGTTGTTGCAATTGTACATTAGTTGTTACACCCACAGGCATTTTTAGCGTTTTTTTTTTGACGTTTTTTTTTTCTTAGTTGAGAATCCCTGTCCACGCTTGTATGGAGCGAGATAAACTCCACGACCTTCCATAGCGCGATTATGACGTTGCATTTCTTCAAGCTGACGTTGCGCAGCCTTGCTATCATTCACAGCCTTTGCGACTCCCGCTGCTCCACTGGCCAACGAACCGAGAACTCCCAACAATGGTAAAATTGGCAAGATACCACCACGCTTCGCCACAGGCAGTATTCGTTTCTTCTTCTTTTTCAAAGATTTTTTCGTCTTCATCCCCATACCGAATTTTGTCTTTGCTTTCATAGCTGCCCAAACAGTCGTAGCGGCTGCTCTTTCACCAAGAGTCAAATCTCTCGCAGTAATACGTTTTCGCGCTTTCGCAGCGAGTATATTATCAGCAACGTGTCGTTCTCTGAGGGCGTTGCTTTGAGAATATGCAATGTCGTGCTCGCGACACGCAGCATCCAATGGATTAATGCCTCGATCACCTCTAGCCAATCGCTTTTCCAAATGAGTCCCCGGACCGCAAAACTGATAGCCGGGGATATGTAATTCGATCGGAAGTGCGTTTATCGCGCGATTAAAGAGACCACTACCTATTTTCGTTGACATTCGCTGCAATCCTTTATCATCGGCGCTGGACCGTCGATGTGCGTTCGCTGCCACGGTCGATTGTAATGTTCGAAACAGCGGCGACAGGCCTGAATCTCTGGATCCGCCTTTATGTGTTCCGGAAGCTTGTCCCACACGTAGTGGATGTGATTTTCGTATCGCAATAAAAATGCTTTTGGCACAAATTGCAGCTGTTCGGCGCTTAAACCGTGAATATCGGAAGCACTTGTTAGCAGAAGAAACATTTTTTCGCTACTGAGCGATTCATGGTTCCGCGCAGCTATAAATAGGCTCTCCATGACTCATTCATTCATTCGAGAGAAAACATGCGGTTCGTTCAGCAATCGACGATAATCAAAGTTACAAAGGAGGAGGGTCAATAAGGGCGTTTTTGTGCCCCCTCTGGATTTTCATAAAACAATTTTTTTTGTCTTGTATGATCATTAGGAATGTCAAAAATAATCATTAGGTGAGAAAAAAATTCGATCCATAAAGCCAAAATTAATTATTAGTTTAGGTGTACCACTATGGTATCTAAGCCCTTTTTATGACTAATAAGTAAACTAATGAAATATTTTCGGTCATTATACTGCTTTGCCATAATATTTATATCATTTTAAACTATAACATGCATTGCCTTAAGATGAAGGTGAATATAGCTCATGGTAAACATCATGCGTGAAGTTGTCGCATGAGTCGAATGCAGCAACTTCACGCACGACATAATTCGTTATCTTTTATCCATATTATTGTTAACCTCTACCAGGATCTTATATTATTACTTTGTTTAATCAATATTTCAATAATTGAAGTTCAATTGTAATCATGTCAAAAAGAATAAGTGATTCAAGTGATCTGAGTTCTAAAAAGTTAAAAGTCTCGATAAAAAAATCTGTGAGCTCACATAAAAGTTGCTTTATCTGCAATCATCCGAAAAATCTAACACGTGCTACTCCGGCATTGAAACAAAATGTATTTATAGAAAAGGGTATCTTTATACCCGCTGATGCTAGATGCTGTAATAAACATTTAAAAAGTAGCACTATATTAAAAACAGAGTGCCTGGATTCTATACGAATATCTTCTGATTTTACTTTGATGGATAATGAAAATATATGTAATCTCTTAAATAGTTTGAGATCTGCTGCAAAAAAAAACCACTTGACTTTGATGCTTCTAATGCATTAAATGATGAAGATTACTATCATTTAACCGGTGTTACAAAAGATCAATTCCATAAGATATTATTAGAATCAGCAGCAAAAATACGATGTTCGCAGAAGAGATCTGCACGCGTTTGTATTAGTCTACTCTTAACTAAGTTAAGAACTGGTTTATCAAGTTCTGTTTTGTCAGTTTTATTTCGTTTATCTAAAAGAAATGTAAATCGTGCAATTGCTACCGCGAGAAAAGCTCTTATGAATTCTTTCGTTCCTCAGCATTTGGGCGTTAATCTTTCACGAGAAGAATTTATTTCTAATCATACAAGTAATATGGCTAAAACACTTTTTGCAAGAAATGAAGATACATGTATTCTTGTTGCTGATGATACGTATATGTACATTCAAAAAAGTTCGAATTATACATTTCAAAGGCGCACATATTCTATGCATAAAGGGCGGCATTTAGTCAAGCCAATGGTGTTAGTTAGTACAACAGGTTATATATTAGATGTGTTGGGACCTTATTTCACTGATTCTAAGAATAATGATGCTAATATATTGAGTAATATTATGCAATATGATGTCAATCGTCTACGTTCATGGCTTACAGAAAGAGATATCTTTATTATTGATAGAGGTTTCCGTGACTGCTTAGCTTTGTTAGAAGAATTTGGATTTATATCGAAAATGCCACATTTTTTAAAAAATGATGCGCAGCATTCTACAGCAGAAGCAAATGAATCTCGACTTGTCACGAAAATTCGTTGGGTTGTAGAAGCTGTAAACGGTTTAATAAAAACATGGAAAGCTTTAGATAAAGTTTTCCCAAATTCGCAAATTCCGTGCATCGGGGATTATGTGCGCATTATTGCTGCAATATGTAATGCTTTTAGGCCTCCAAGAGTAAGCTCGAATTCAGATGATCACATAATTGCTGAACGAATGCTTAGGCTTTCTAAGAAACCAAATCTTCTTCAACAAAGAGTAGAGCAAGAAGGTTGGTCTCGAAAAAGAGTAGTTTGGCACCCATTGGAAGCAAACTCAATAACTGATTTCCCTATGTTAACAGAGGCAGAATTGAAAGACTTAATGCTAGGTATTTATCAACTCAAACAAGCTCGCTCGTATACAGATGAACATTTATCTGCTGACGGATCATATATGCTCTTTGTTCATAAAGATGATGAAAGCATATACAGATTTCAATTACAGTCTCGCCATACGTCATCGAAAATATACAACTTGTGGATCCAAACGAATGGCGCAGACGGCATATTAGGCTGGTATTGTCAATGCAAAGTGGGTGCAAGAATAATAGGCTGTTGCGCGCATATAGCAAGTGTTTTGTGGTATTTAGGCTACTCTAGATACAATCCTAATGTTCACAATAGACCATCACGAGATTTTGAAAATAATATAGACGATGCTGACCTTGATTTGTCCTGCTGGACAGATGAAGATGAGGAAGAAAAATCATCAAATTCTGAATCATCATCAGAAGATGTTTAAAAGTCACGATCGTAGTATTTAATATGTTTTTAAAAAAATCTATTAAAAAGTAAAATAAAAAATAATAAAATAAAAAGATAAAAAAATTAAAACCTCTACAATGATCACAACCTTGACGCGGTGTAGAGGCTTCAGTCTGTAGATAACTAATAGTGATCATTTATTTGTTATGAACACCCCATGTCAGGAGTAATCAAAAATTTTTTCACTATGAATTGTATTCACCTTCATCTTGAGACAATGCATATTGTAGTCTAAAATGACATAAATATTATGGCAAAGCAGTATAATGACCGAAAATATTTCATTAGTTTACTTATTAGTCATAAAAAGGGGTTAGATGCCATAGTGGAACACCTAAACTAATGATTAATTTTGACTATATGGATCGAATTTTTTTCTCACCTAATGATTATTTTTGACATTCCTAATGATCATACAAGACAACAAAAATTGTTTTATGAAAATCCAGAGGGGGCACAAAAACGCCCTTATTGACCCTCCTCCTTTCGACGATAAAACACGGTTAATGTTGGATAAAGAAATACGCAGACATGGAAACATGCTACCAAATACTATACGCGGTATCATCTGCGGCCCCTCGAATTGCGGTAAAACTAACGCGTTGATTAGTTTGATAGAAAGCCCGCACGGCGTTTGCTTCGAGAACATGTACGTTTACTCGAAATCGCTTCAACAACCGAAATATCGATATTTGGAAAATTTGCTATCAACGATAGAAGAAATTGGTTATTTTACATTCTCTAATAATAGCGATGTCATTCCACCGAGTGAGGCGCTTCCGAATTCCATTTTTATCTTTGATGACGTGGCATGCGACAAGCAAGATAGGATAAGAGAGTACTTTGCAATGGGACAACACTCGAGCGTCGACTGTTTCTATCTTTGTCAAACGTATGCCAAGATACCCAAGCATCTTATACGTGACAATGCAAACTTATTAATTTTATTTAAACAAGATGGGACAAACTTGAAACATGTGTACAACGATTATGTAAATACAGATATGTCTTACGATAATTTTCGCGTTTTTTGCCAGAAATGTTGGCAACATAAATATGGATTCGCGGCGATTGACAAGGATAGTCCGCTGACTAATGAACGATATAGAAAAGGATTTAATGAATTTGCAATACCGCAAAGCAATTAGTCGCTTTTGACACATTGATCGAGCAACGTCTAAATTAAAACATGATAAATAACGATCGTGAAAAGATTGTGAGAGATTTCGAAAACGAGCGATTCAATCCGCAAAAAATATCGTTTCTTGAAAACTGGTAAAATGGAGGAGGACGATGCATTGGAGAGGCATTTTAAACCAATTTCTGAACCTCTGAAACAGCTTGTTGAAAACACAGTCGGTGTTGAGTCTGGTGAAGAAAAGATTGAACCATCGAGTATGCTCGGAGAGAAAAAAGAGTTTAAAACAAAGCGATCAAATATATCATTGAGCGGTATAACTTCTACTCCAAAGTGAATCAAAAGCAGGCGAATGCAACAATTATTGGATGCAACTACTTCTACTCCGATACAAGATGTACAACCAAGACAATTATTACATGATAAGACATCTATCGAGGAAATTGTCGAAACTTCACCTCAATCGCTTGTGACATCGATTCAACATTCATTACAAACATCTGAGGGTCAAAATTCATTGCGAAATCACCTGGGTCCACTTGCTCAAAAGTAGCGCAACCGGAAGATGATAATGATGCAGCCAACAAACGATATGTCGAAGCGAGTGTCAAGCTTTTGAGAGATCAACAGAAAGAAATTGAGAAAAAAATAATAAGGCTTGAAAAGAATATGCAGGCGCTATTATTAACGCTGGATAAAATGGCTGTAACGCAGACTACATCAAAACATACATAAAGAACTGTACGTGAAAATTATATCACATTATTACAAATATGCCTCGATCAAACACCTCTGAAAAGCAGCTACTCGTGGAGGAATTGCACGCTCCAGCGAGAAGAAATTTTCCGCGTAGACGCGTCATAGTACGTGGATACGACGACCTGTGGCAAGCTGACGTGGTCGAGATGCGTCCTTATGCAAGAGTCAACAAAGGATACAATTACATACTCACCGTCATCGATGTGTTGAGCAAGTATGCATGGGCCGTGCCGTTCAAGAATAAGAGCGGACGCGAAACAGCTGACGCTATCGCCGAGATAATTCGAGATGGCAAGAGATGTCCGAGAAACATACAAACTGATCAAGGAAAAGAATTTTACAATGCAAATGTGCAGAAACTCGTAAAAAAACACAACATCAATCATTACTCGACGTATTCTGTTATGAAAGCCTCAGTGGAACGATTTAATCGTACTTTAAAGAACAATATGTGGAAAATGTTTACACTTAATGGCAATTACAAGTGGATCGACGCGCTGTCGCGACTCGTTGCAGAGTACAATGCGCGAAAACATCGCACTATCGGCATGAAACCTATTGATGTTACTCCGGAGATTGCTGAAAAACTTTTAAATACGATATACAGTAACGTAAAAATTGCTGCTCCGGCAAGATTCAAAGTAGGCTGTCAGGTACGCGTGAGTAAATTCAAGACCATCTTCGAAAAAGGTTTTACACCAAATTGGACTACCGAAATATTTAAAATTATCAAAGTGTAGAAAACTAATCCTGCGACATATATACTTGAAGATTCGCGCGGAAATTCCGTCGCCGGAGGATTCTACGAGTACGAGTTACATCATGTTGCAAATCCCGATGTATATCTCGTGGAAAAGATTTTGCGGAAAAAAGGCGATGATGTTTATGTGAAATGGTTGGGACTGGATAAATCTCACAACTCATGGAATCATAAAAATAATGTATTATAAACATTTATTTAAAATATCTGTACACTGTTTATTTTACAATATATTTATCTAATAATTTTATAAATACAAATATACATATAATATACATATTTATACAAAATATATTACAACAAATATTATTTACAAAGGTATTTTATAATGTCCCCATGGTAATGTATCAGTGGTTTCAGGTATGATATACCGCTTGTCATCGTGAGGACTTAGAGCAATTTTTGTCTCGCGAATGGTGTATACTTCATGCAATTTCGATCTTATACACGACTGACTACGTGTCATTACAATCTCTTCATTCAAACACCGCGTATAATCATCAAACGTTATCGTTCTCGCGACAACGTTACTCTTGACACCTTTAACCTTTTTTGTATCTTTCTTGCCATCCACTCGCAAGGCATACATTTTTGCTCTAAGCCCTACAAATTCGGTCATAATCACACCGTTATTTTCATCTTTCATTAGACCAGGTACTTTTTTATTCACGAGCGGTATACCATACACATTGTCCGCAGCGTAATCGCTCGTATCAAATTTGCTTACGTCGCGCTTTATATTCTCGTACACATCTTCACATTCGATGTGGTATATTAGGCTGTCTGTGTCGGTGTACATTACCCTGCATCTGTCGCGACATAGCGGTGACATGTACTCGTGATGAAATTCGTATAAACATGTTTTGGAGATGTCGAGTATGCACATGCCGACATAGATTGGTTTGTAAAATTTTACTTCGAGTTTACGTAATTCTACAGCAATAAGATTTTCCGAAAAGATGCTTCTACTATGGAAATTTGGTTTCGCAATCATTGCCTCTGCACCGTATCTTCCTTCCCAATGTGTGATAAGTTTTACATCAACCCAATTACGCACATTTTCCATCGTTTTGCCGAATACTGCATTATTCATCAATTTATATAAATTTTTTTCAAAATCATTTTTCGCGTGTGTTCTAAATTGCGTATTAAGTTCGATATAATTTCGAAGCCATGGAGATTGCGCGAATTGTAATATGCGATGTATTTTTGCAACGCGAAGGCCGTGACGCGTACATTGCTGCAGGTTGCGGTAGTGTATCACATATCGCTTCTTATCATATAGCGTTGCGAGAAGCTTATCTTCCCGCTTGCCTGGCGGCTTGTCGCGTGTCGGGCAAAACGGTAGGTCAGTGTGCGTGTCGTGAAGATGTCGTGGATATTCTAAATCTACCTTGAGGATGTAGCCTGTGGGTGAATCGAGCGTGATAGATGATGTGTCGAAATTAGATACATCGTCGACCCATTGAAAATCAGCATAAGGCAATGGTTGACACATTGCCCATCCATACAAATTATTTACATCGAAATACATTAGATATGAAGATGGTTTCAATGGATCGTACGACTGCATATACTTGTTATTAGCGTATGCATATCTGTTTGAACATTGACTCAGACCACCGCGTATACCCCGTTCGATAAACATTACCATATCAATGTCTGTGAGCAGTTCGAAATTTACACGTGTATGCTTTAACATGGCGTCCCACGTATACCCGGGGAGAGTATAATAATACGCGGGGTCGAGCCCATAACTCTCGATACATTTATCCCGGAAATTTTCAAAAATGTCGGCTAATAACAAGACATCAGTTTTTAAATATAAGTCGCTATATTCGCCCAGCGTTCGAATGGAGAACTGCTCCCATACGTTTTCGGCGTGCGCGTAATCGTTCTCGGATACAGTGTCGCCGGTCAAGGAACTGTAAAATGATTCGCGCGGCGGTAAACACGTATCTTGCAACTTGTCGGCACAGTCAATGTATTCGTATGGAAAGACACCTTTCCGTGTTAATAATTCGAAATTTTCGGTGGATAAATTTTGAAATTTCAATTGTAAATTTTTGAGTTTGTCTTTATCCAAAAAAGATGCCAATTTGTCGAGACTTGTCGTGAGAAATTTATATGAATCGATAAAACGTAATTTAATATTTCTGGATTTGTCTTCTGCAATTTGAACATTTTTTGTAAATGATATATATTTTTCTTTAGTTATTGGAAGTAATTCGATTCCCCCTTCGAACGCTGTAGCTATTTCCTTAATTATGAAATGTGAGTCGTAACCGGATAAATTATGAAATACTATTGGAATGCAAAAAGAGTTTTTATAATTTAAGTTGCAATTTGAGTGTGCTGGACCTCGGTACCGCCCGGTCAGATGGCAATGATCGCGTACGCGTGTATCGTCATCTTGCATGAATGGTTTCTCACATATATGACAATGCGTTGCACTATGAAATTTTTCCCACTCGTCTGATGTTAAATTTACCATGGGGACGTTAGTTGCTAAAATATTCTTTACGCGTATCGCTAAATTTTGTAGTTGTTCGGAAAACCACGAAACGCAATCTACACTACGACGAAAATAATACTCGGATAATGAATCGTCATATGAGCAATGTACATAATATGCTATACTAAATACTTGGTGATGTTGAAAGTTTTTTTCTTCTTCCGTCTTTGCTAGCACACATTCGAGATCTGCGTATACGATAAAAGGAAGTCGCTCTTTGCGATTAAAGTTGTTGAACGCGAGCCACTTGTCCTTATCGCTCGGTAACCGGATAGCGCAGTCATTCATCTTTCCGCAGTCTACTGTATGTGACTGCAACTTGTCTTCCGAATGGAAGTAGTGTAAGCATCTGTAAAACAAATAATTAGTTTTTTTTCCACATATATAATTTATATATATATTACATTTTTATATATTTTATATATTGCGTTTTTAATTAAATATACGTACCGATCGCAGATATATTTCTTGTGATCTTTTTTGCTCAATTGCGAGCTCACGAGCCGGGAGAGATTCTTGATCCATGCGAAATGTCCAATGTTGTTGCTGTCTTCCACGTACAGCAAGTTGATGTGTCTGTCTTTCTTCTGCTCACTGAGACGTATCGAGACAATGTTCTTTTCTTCGATGCTGTACACATTTATCGAAATGTTGTTTGATAGTTCAAACTTTTTAATTTGATTCACACTCACTGGAAACTCAATGTCCTGGAGATTCAGCACTGTCGTATAATGTGGATATGAAGATTCCCGTTCCACTTTTCTATCGGCGGGGTACAGCGGCCACCGCCCACGCAAAACATGCATTGTCTTTTGATTGCACATTAACCACTGCTCTTTTCATCATTATTTCTCGCGGTAATTTAATGTGGCATCCCGCACGCATTGGATTATACTTGTTTATATTTACAATTAAATTGATTATTCGCGACAATGCCCAACCACTATCGCGTTCTTGAAACTCTTCTAGCGATGCTAGTGTAGGGTCGATAACGCGGTTTGTACCAATCATGTAAATCGGAGGTGCGAAAGATTTCAAAGTTTTTCGTATTGATACTTTTATTAGCACGCTTATCGCCTGACACAAACTCGCCATTAAATATAGTGTTCACTTTCACACTAGTGTGTTTTTGCAACACTTTTTGCACGTGTCCGATCACAATGTCTTTGGCATCCTCGAGAAATTGACGAGGTTCGATGTGGTTGCTGTTTATCACCGCACCAGTCAAGATGCGGCTCTCGAACGCCGTATCAATCTCTCGCCATATGAGTCCGACGTCTCGCGAACTGCTTCCGGCACTTACGTGTACAAAACGTCTGCGTACCGAATTCTTCAACCCTTCGAGACGCGCGATTTGGGAGACAAGCGATTGTCGAACTCCGATCGGTAATCGTGGGCGTTTTATTCGACTTTGTTCTTCCAGTGATTCGATGTATTCGTCACATTGCTGCTCCCACACAATATATTCTTCCACCGAATTCATCCTTGTGGCTTGCTCCAACAAACTTGCTTCCAATTGTGCCATTTTTGAGATGCTCTTGCTGAACCTCTGACAAAGATACTGACAGAGTATGCCTCCTTACCAACATTTTTATTTGATCACTGACACTTGAAAAACTCGAGTATGTTGCATTTTGCACATTTAACCTTGACAATAATTCTAATATTTCGTTAAGGATGATGTCATAGCAGCCGTGCATCGGCGCTTGAAAATTGCAATTTTGCACATTTTGAACACCTGGGGGATGACAGCAGCCGGTGCATTGGTGCTTAAAATTTGAATATGTTGCATTTTGCACATTTTGACCTTGACAATAATTCTAACATTTCATTTGAGGATGATGTCATAGCAGCCGCGCATCGGCGCTTGAAAATTTTGAATATGTTGCATTTTGAACACCTGGGGGATGACAGCAGCCGGTGCATTGGTGCTTAAAATTTTGAATATGTTGCATTTTGCACATTTTGACCTTGACAATAATTCTAACATTTCATTTGAGGATGATGTCATAGCAGCCGCGCATCGGCGCTTGAAAATTTTGAACATGTTGCATTTTGAACACCTGGGACTGATGTCATAGCAGCAGCTGTGCATCGACGCTTTGATTGGTTGAAAATAATATCGGATCAGCAATAATCCCCACCCCATCACAATGGATATTATGGATAAAATTTAAAAATAATTTAGTATTACATTGATCACTCGATTGAAAAGGTTCTTTTAAAATGTACTCCGCCAGCATGAATTATTACGTTCCAGTACAAGAGAGCAATGTTTTGCACAAGAAATGTGACAAGTAAGTTTCAATATTATCTGTTAAATGAATTTTTCAATAAACAACTTTTTTTTTGTTGTTAAATAATTTTTGAAATATTGTTCTAATTATTTTTATAGCATTCATCGTGCGGCTCGTATACTTGGAAGAAGATACGTCTTAACCCCAACATCATACAAATATTTGGAAATAGGAATCAGCGTCGGAATAATGTCCTATGTGGAATTGGCTCTCGGTGATAATCGAGGCAATCAAATAATATTACCCATTGAAACATGGAAATCTCTAATGCGGAAACGAGCAGACGTTGAGCAGCTAACTGAAACTCCGCTATGGATTAGTGATCTGACACTCGAAGCGGTTAACATGTATACTTCAAAAATTATAAAAATTACTTCATCTGATAATTCTTTGTACATGAAACCATCAACGTTACTACATTTATTCGATTTCGACAAATGTATTGATCATATGTATTCCTGGCTGTGTGAGAATACTCATAGTGTTAATAAAAAATTTAAACAATTTGTAAATATTTTACAATGTGATAATATCCGCGATGTGAGCAATGCCGCAAAGGCGATACGTGATAGTAATATGTTTAATAGCGAATCACTTATAGCTTGTGAATTGATAACTTGTGCTATAAATGAAATTATTTATAATGCTTGCAACAAATAAATTATTTTACTGTTAAACTGTGTGTTTAATTATTTCTTTCCCGCCCCTATTCTATATGTATATGAATAGTATTTATATGAATAGTATGATGTGCACATGCATTATCAGCAAAACTCTTCAAAAAATGATGAGTTAGATGATACTCCAGTTAGAACAGAGAGATGAAGAGAGATGTAGAATTAAAATCAAGAGGGGAGCAACATTATAATATATGTGTCGTGTCATAGAGTAGCAGACTTATACTTGCATGCTCGTGCTGTGCGGTTGCATGAAACTGTAAGATATATAATTCTGCAAGTGTTCTAAAGATGATAACTCTGGAGGAATATATTGAATTACTGGAACAACTTGTGTTGTTCCATGCTGCTGACCTGAAAGAATGGGATTTTTTCGGACTGCCTCCACATAAAATTGATAAAACGATTTACTGGATGTGGGAGCCAGATTGTGATGGTTGTATCAACTTGTTAGAAGGACAATGCCCGCAAGAAGTAATGAGAATTTTCGGAATGCAAATCAACCCCAAGAAATTATTAATTGGAAATTTGCAGTCACGGACAACTCGAATCGCGCGACTTGAAGAAATAAGAAGATTGCTACGCAAACGTTTCTTAAGCATAGATACCAGTGTTCCTGCGCTTTCGACACACACTCCGGTTAATTCAATTGTGCAGGCGATACATGGGCGTGAAATCGGTTTGAAAAAACCTCATACTGATGCTCTAAAATATCAACTATGGGCTATGAAACTATGGGATGATCCGAAAGAACGCTCTTTCCTATTCGAGGTGAACGTTAAAAGATTTTCATATGCTGAGCATAGAGAATCCTCTGAGGAGGAATAATTGTTGTATTTCTTTTCATTTAAAAATTATTAAAATAATAAATTGATTAATAAAATAAATAATAATATATTTAATAAAAATTTCTGTTATGTAGGAGTTCCGCCCTGCCGCCTCATAGCCACCGCCACCTCGCAGCCACCATCGCGCTGCAGTAAATTTTATATACTTTTTTACATTTTATATTATATTTTATATCTTATTTTATATTATATTTTATATTTTATATATTTTATATTTTAAATTTTTTAAATTTTTTAATTTACACACACACACACACACAAAATTGTATGATTGCACACACACATAGTTATATAATAAAAATTATTTTAAATATTAAAAATATATAGTTTATTTTAGAATAGGTCCTCTCCCCTTCCTCATCCTAAAAATATTAATTAAAAAAAAAATATTATAAAAAAAATATTTAAAAAATTCTCTCTTACGAACGCCTCTCTCTTTGCGTTCTCCTTCGCTGCATCAGCTCTCGCGCTCTCCTTCGCGTCATCTCGCTACCTCTCATCATCTCGCGCTATCTCTCTCGCTCTTGCGTCATCTCTCTCGCGTGCGCCTCGCGTGTGCCTCGCACTCTCCTTCGCGTCATCTCGCTACCTAGCCATCTCGCACTATCTCTCTCGCTCTTGCATATACGCCTCGCTTGCGTCATCTTTCTCGCGTGCGCCTCGCGCTCTCCTTCGCGTTCCTCTCTCCGCGCGGACCCCTTACCCAAAAAGCTTCATGCGGTCTTTCGCGGATTCCTCTCTCCTCGCGGACCCCTCGCGGACCCTAAAATCGCGGACGCTCCCCCTCCCCGCGGACCCCTCATGGACCCTAAAATCGCGGACGCTCCCCCTCCCCGCAGACCCCTCGCGGATCCGGTACCAAAATCGCGGACGCTTCCCCCACCCGGTGGACCCCTCGCGGACCCGGTACCAAAATCGCGGACGCTTCCCCCTCCCCGCGGACCCCTCGCGGTACTTCGTGGACGCCTCCCGCGTGACGTCATTCCCCCGCGCCCTGGGTTCCCTTCGCCCCTCACCCCCCTCATTGCCCCTGGGTTAGAACCGGCCTTATATCACTACTACTGAATATCTTTATAGAATACTGTAAAACATTTTTGCTTATAAAAGAGCGCTTTCGACAAACGCTCGTCGCGCGAAAACGCTAACGCAGCGAGACACGCGCGAAGCATCGGAAACCGCGAGATGCAAGCGAAGACCTGCGACTTCAACCTGCTTCGCTTGCGTTAGAACAAAAACGCGTGAATATTACTAACCAATCAGAGACTTGTTTCCAAGGGCCTCTCCCGAAAGAAATTCAAGAAATAAAGAATATAAAAGACCGAGAGTCAGCCCGCGAGGTCAGACGCAAATTAAGATTGAAATCAGAAGTAACGAAATCGCTAATAAAAGATCGAATCATTAAACAGAGTTAATACGAAACGGTTAATAACTAACAACCGACTAATGTAAGAATACCTCTAAATCGAGAGAAGGACGAGAATAAAGTGAAAACTCAATTTAATTGAAATAAAAAGTGTATATTTCTAATTATCAACATCCTTGGCTCCTACGACATCTTGTGCGACCCGAGGATTCTCATCCTTTTCACTCGGCGCAACCCCAGTGCCGTACGGCGGCACAACAATAGGAACATCTCCCGCGTTTCTAAACCTGGGGCGCGAATTGGTACCGAGGGAGAGATTACGGGACCGAGGTAACGGTACGGCTCGGGTCGATGCGGCTGACCCCGCGATTTGGTCGGCTAGAATGGATCGGCTAAAAGCCCTGCAGGATTGGGTTACCGAGAATTTGGAACAGGCTCACCAAAAACAAGCGACACACTATAATTTAAGACATCGACACCGCGTTTACCGCACGGGAGAGCTTGTTTTAAGGAGACAGCACGTTTTGTCCTCCTCCGCACATAACTTTGCGGCGAAATTGGCACTTAAATTCGAAGGTCCCTTCCGGATCGGCAGAAAACTATCCTCTGTTGTCTACGAGCTGACTCGTCTAGACGGTTAGGCCGTAGGCAAAACACATGTACAAGCTTTAAATCCGTATCACCTCCCTGATCCCGATTAGCTTCTCCTCCACATGGGCGACCCCGCAACGGACGAGTGGAACCTTTTCATGTGGCGTCACGATCACCTCGTACGCTATATAGGGGAACAATACCCCGAGTTCTGGGCGGACGCGGCGGATGCCCAGGAAATCCGGGGCCTGATGACCACGACAAGCGAGGCGGTAGTCCGAGAGTTCCCGACGACCAGGGAAGTGGGGACACAAACCCTCCTCTCTGGAGATGAGGTCCGGAGGCGCCCCCCGATGAGACACGTGTGGCAGCAGGTCCGTTTGGTACCCGAGGGTACCGAGAGGGCTGCCCAAACGGACCCGCTGATACCGAGGGCAAGGTCGAGCCCGGAACCGCGGAGAGCTACCGAGGCGCCGCCGATACCGTAGGCAAGGCATATTCCGGAACCACGAAGAGCTACCGAGGCACCGCCGATTACCGAGGTGCTGCCCCTTAGCTTTTGGAATTGTGGAGGTCGCCACAGATATGCGGCTTGCCCACAGCCACGCCGAGAATTTTGCTCTGGGTGCAGACGAGCTGGGGAAACCGTGCGCACTTGCCCGCGCTGTGAATCCTCATACGAATCGGAGTCGCCATCCCAAAAGGAGAGGGGCACACGAAGGACCACTGGCCCGGAGCGCAGAATTTCACGACGGGAGACCCGTCCTATGCTCTATCCCTCCTGGATATGAGTCCAAAGTTTTCTTTGTGTTTTCTTGCTTCTCTTTTTTGTTTGTTTTGTTTGTTTTCATTTCTTTTCATTTCTTTGATTTTCGTTTTTTTTCTCGTTCATTAATTTTCTTTCTTTTTCTTTGCATCTAATGCCCAGTAATCGATAACGAGGCTGTGATGACGAGGCTGACGCTAATTAACTTTTTTTTGTCCGTGATGTCAAGACTGACCACCAATGTTCTCTCTGTGATACTATATGTAAGAGACTTAATAAATGTCCGTTTTTTTTATATGCAATACTTGGTATTTGACTCGTCCTCCCGACCAATCTCGGTATCCTAAGTTATTGAAGAAGGATAGTCGCGTTTCGAGTATGGAGGTTGAGACTGGGACGGTACGGAAAGATCCGGAGAGGTTTGGCAAAAGGGAAGGATTCAATTTCGGAAAATCATTGCAATAGTTGAGATTCATTTAGTGTCGGAATGGTGGCCATCGACATGCGTCGGTGTCCAAGACCTCCTCGGTCCTCTCCGGAAAGGGGGGAATTGTGACGGGACGTTTAGTTCGTCCGTCACAGGGGCGGAGACGCCCAATCGAGAGAGAATTTAGGAGCACTCTCTCCGAGTGAGAGGGAAAAATTTGGTTGGCGAGCGACGATTTTTTCGTCGTCTCGCATGTAGTTAGAATTTAAGGCATTGCGATACGGAAGGATTGAAGTGAGCGGCCGCCGACTATCACTGTGCAGGAAGAAACGACCTCCAGGGACGACGACCAAACTGGGAGAGTGAACGACTCGGGCAGAAGCGGCACGTGCGGAGGCACCAGGTCAAGTAAGATACTTAATTAAAATAACGCAATGAATATCGAGTAAGGGCAGGTTACTGCCCGACAATAATTTGCAGCCTCGGTAAGCAGAAAACGGCAGCTGAGCGGAGGAGACAATAGGCGCCGACTCCCCAAGGCGGGAATGCTCACTCCAATGGGGCTCTAGGAGTCACAGCGGTCCCTACGATTGCCCGAGGCAATCGTAGGGACCGCCGGAGACTGATTACCTCACGACGCGTCCAACACACACACACGCACACACACACAAACGACCGTATTAATACAGCAGGAAAAGAGAGGTCAACCGGGACGTGCAAGCGAGCGGTCACAGCATAAATCCGCCTCAGCAATAACGGGACGCTACCGAGAGATGAAATCAACCGGAGTAACGAGAGCCCAGGGAAGCCGAAGAATCGTAGCGGATCTCACATCGATTATCTATCAGGGCCGGCGCGCGCAGCGCCGGAGAGCAACCTGCGCGCGCAACAGCTGAGCCGGAGGCTACCGGCGTGCCGCGGGCCCATCGTCGTTCACTGTTCGACCGGACGGCAGCTAACGAGCCTCGATGGACACCGACGGGTCACAGCGTATATTTTTTGTAAGGTCGCCATTCCGACTGTTCGGTAAGAGCGAATCCGGCGGGGACCCGTGTCTCGATTAAACGGGAATTAGTGGACGCATGTGTTTAGTATGTAGAGAATAATAGTTACCGAGCACGAGAGTGTGCAAGAGACACGGTGCCCGTACCGAGATTTGCCGTAATAATAAGAATCCGCCGCCCCTCTCTCTCCAGGGACCACCGTACCGCATCGACAGTGCTATATGTATCGTTCGATTAATTGTTAGTCTTAGTCAATGTTAAAAATAATAAGTGATTAACGTTTGTAATTCCGAAGGCTCGATATTGTTGGGTAACCCTTCGGCGTAGAGTCGTTTTCCCGTATATTCGCGTATTCTGCATTGTCGTCTCGGGATGTAATTTGAGATGTCTGTTCCTTCCGCCGGGAGAGACATATATTGAATAACCAAGGTTCTCGTTTTGATGAAGAATTACCGAGGATCTGTAAACGTATTATACGAGTAATTATTATTTACATATATATTAACTTTATTTATTAATTCTCGAATCATTGACCCCTCGCTCCCCTGTCCCTCGGAACTTCGATCACAATATCGTTCAAGAAAAGAATTCCGCCCCTCTGCCGATTATCGAGCTGAATTACCGAGGTGGAGCCGTCGTTCTTAATTAATGACGTGTCGTAACGTTTTGTGTGGTGTGGCATTGCAGCCGGAAGTGAGGGTGCAGAGGCTGTACACGGCACCCAGCAGCAGAGCCAAGGAAACCGAGGGATTCAAGATTCCGAGGAGGCCACCGACCCCAAGGACCCTACGAGAGGAACCAGAGGAGATACCGAGGAACCCGAGAATCGAACGGGAACGAGCGAAGCCGAGACAGGAGGCCAAGGTCGAAGAGAGCAGCAACAACGAGACGCAGTAACAGGTCTCAAACAGACTGCATTATTTTATTGTTTTAGAATTATAATTTTATTTTGTTGTATTTATTACCCCAAGCCTAGGGTAACTTATCCACAGAATAGGGTAAGTAACCGACAGCTGGAACTTACCCACAAAAACATGTACCGACCAAAGTGGGTAAGTTACCGACCGCGGTACTTAACATACAGACATATAATTTTACCAACCGGGGTGGGTAAGTTACTGACCGCGGGACTTACCACACATTCGAAACAATGACTTACCGACTGAGGAGGCTAAGTGACCGACCGTGGCACTTACCACGCGCGAAGCGCTTACCATGGGACGGAATAACCAAAGAGGTTACAGAATAAATATTTATTTTGTTTTAAGCGAGCGTACAGATTAATGTTTAATTTACATTTTAAGTAAACAAACGTAACGTTAGCGTTGTTATATTAATGCGTTGCGATGAAAAACCCCAAGGCGTTAATAGGGCCATGCGCAGGCGCGGGCAGCCGCCATATTGGATGCGAGAGTGGGGAGAACAAGATAAAAGGAAGCGAGAGAAGAAAGACAGGGTCTTTCGCAGTCTAGCTAAGGTGGCGATTACATCGTCGCGATTATAAAACCCGTGCTAGCGGAAGTCCGCATAACGCGCAATAAAAGATTGTTTAATTTTAATAACGGACGTGATACTGTTTGTGATATATTTATATATATTAAAAATAAATAAATTTATATTTATATATTTAAATATAAACAAAGTGAATTTAATTTACTTACCCAAATCCCGTGCGTAGTGACGTCTACGAGAAATCCTGGACAAGCCTGGACGCCGAGAGAGGAAGTCGCTACATCCTGGTGGATCCTGAAACAGAAATAATTTTATTAATAACTAATAAACCAGTGTGACGCAATTGTTGCATCGTCCGGCGACAACGACAGATAGCCGCCATCTTGCCCTTTGTCTGGTAGACAAAGGCGACTATGCAGTAGAGAGAGAGCGAGGGACTGCCACGCAGTTGAAAGAGGAGAAACTGGATGATCATCATAGACAACCCACAATCCTTGTCTGTGGGAGGAAAACAGACTGGCGACCGTAATCAACAAGGTAAGAGAACCTATAAACTCAAATCTCGAACTCTCAAGACCCATCGTCAATAGAAATGCTTTATGCTCTAAGATTTATGTCAATTAGAAAAAGAATTGAGTATAATGTGTGTATGCTAGTATTTAAAATGGTGAATGGGCTGTGCCCAAATTATTTAGTAAATGAAATTGAATTAGTATCAAATACGGAAACAGTACAAACGAGACAAAAAGGTAATATATATATATCAATAAATGTAAAACAAATGAAGAACAGAAAATGTTATTGCATGATGGATTCAAAATGTACAATAGATTACCAAAAAATGTAAAGGATGAACAAAGTCTATGTAGTTTTAAAAGAGCGTTGGTCATCATGTATTAAAGGCGGAGAACGACAAGAAGTGCAAGTATGGTAGTATTGTACTAATTAGTCAGTCGATGATATATTGACATAGTAGGAGTGTATTTAAATGTAGCTACTGGAGCTAATAAAGAGTTCAATCAATCAATCGTCCGGTCACAGCCTAACCACACCTGGCGCCCAATAGAAAATTTTGAATATATTATAGCTGTGGCTGCCGAAATAAAGAGCGACTAAGTTGCACGGCATTAAGAGAAGAAAAACCATCGCAAATTTGGCGCCCAACGTGAGGTCCGAAATGGATAAAATTTTATTTAAGACAATTGCATAATTAGATTGATCGGAGTGACGGTGATAAGGAAAGTGGAAGGGGAACGTTTTTTTCTCTTCTTATGTGTTAGCCACCGTTTAAAGCAGCTTGGAGAAATTCCCGATAACTTTTTCGTTTACTGTTTCTTTACTTGTGATTTGATTTCCTTGTATATACTAATCTATTCTTTACAGCCTGCGTTTAGAAAAATTCTTTTGTGTGTTTTCATTTGTGCGATTCAGAAATTACTGCTGATGCGAAAGGGGTCCCTAATTTGGAGTGCCACCGTGTATATCGCAGCGAACGAGTGTCGTGTACGCGGGACAACAGTCGTGCGCGCTGGTGTTCGCATTCCTTGCGGCTCGCGCGCGGCAATGTAAACAAATCCGCGTATCGGTTACACATAATAGTTACCGCGTTTCCTGGTACTTTTCGGTGATTTGGAATATTCTATAGAGTGTTTCTACTAAATTCTTTGAAAGGAGGATAAGTAGGCCAACTAAACGAGCTACAAATTTTCGATGTTAAAGTATTATTATTATTATACTATATTTAAAGGGTAAACGTTTCGACTGTACTCAGTCTTTTTCAATACAAAAACAAATAAGTATATGAAACAATTTAAAATATGTTTCATATACTTATTTGTTTTTGTATTGAAAAGTACAGTCGAAACGTTTACCCTTTAAATATAGTATAATAATAATAATACTTTAACATCGAAAATTTGTAGCTCATTTAGTTGGCCTACTTATCCTCCTTTCAAAGAATTTTGTAATTTATACGAGCCTTAATTAATTAATTTATTAAGTTTCTACTAATTTTATTGTAGAATTAGGAATTAAATGGAGATATATTTGCGAATGAGATCACGATACATCTCGCTTCTCTTGGGTGGAATATATAGTGTAGGGTACCGAAAGCCCTCGAAATAATTACCGAGAGTGTTTCCGTAATATTTATAGGAGCGAAGCCTTCAAGTTATCGTACTAATTGTAAGTGGTGCGATTTAACGATTATATTGTCTCGTTTTTTTTGTGTTGTATTAAGCCGCGTCGGTTCGGCAAGATATCGGACTCTGCCATAATATTAACGCGATATTTGTTCAATAATCTTGCGATTGGAATTCCACGGTCTCGGCAGTGTGGCGATATGGGCCGGGTTTTTCGCGCATGCGCGGCCAGTACGCTATCAGTAAAGTACCTAATTCCAAGAAAGAAGGGTATCGTTAATCGCCGCGCAAATTTTTTTTTATTTTTAAGAATCGGTAAAAAGTTATATATATATAATTATTATATACAAATATATAAGTGATAGGCCTTAAGAGCCGAACGCGGATGTTGATGCGTATTCCAACGAAATTTAATTTTTCACTGGAATTAAATTAATTGTGCACAGGGCACGAATTTTACTACTTGGTATACTGCCAAGTCTTGTATGAAATAATCTCATACTTGAGATTTTTATTCCATACATCCCCTCTAACCCCCCTAAAGAATTAGATGTGAGAGAAAAATATAGATCCGAAAGTCGCTGAATCGGGAATCGAACCCGAGACCTTTCGCTTGCCGGGCGACTGCTCTTCCATCTGAACTATTCAGATCCTTTCGATTCTATATTTTTCTCTGCTTTTTAAATAAATACTTTAAATAACGCCTTTTCGGCACTTATATATTTGTATTTAATACGGAAGAGCCTTAATAGTAATTCTTATTGTATAATTATTATATATACATATGAACTTTTTCGATTGATATATATATATATATATATATATATATATATATGCAACATTTTCTTTATCAATTCTTAAAAATTAAAAAAATTGTCTACGTACACACGCGCGTGCGCACATATATAAAAATATAATTAGCTCCATTTATTATTGTAGAATAAAATAAAGAAAAACTGAAAAGGGGAAAGGACTAAAATAACTTTAAAAATAAAACACTTTTAATATAACTCAAAATAAAATATTTTATTTGGCAGAAAAATATTAAAGAATACCAACATTTGATGCAAGGGTAAGGAAAACTGCCAAAAACCTTACCAGTATTCATAAACAAAAAATTAATCAAAATTAATAAACAAAAAATATTAACGTGCTAGAATAATGAAGAAACATCGGATAATAAATCTTAAATAAACTATATTTTATAATAAACTATATCTTATAGTAAACTAAAAATAAAATAACGTTTTAAATGGATTTTATAACATATATATATATGAAAAAATAACGAACAAGTTCAGGCCAACAGACAAGCTGAATTATTTGGATGTTACAAAAAATTTTTTCTTTTTCATATATATAGTTTAATCAAAGTAAACGTTTCGACTGTACTCAGTCTTCTTCAATACATTACCGCTTACATTAATATTAAGAATTATAAAACATTAACGCTAATATGTGTAAATCTGTGATACAGAGACATTCTGCAAATACTAGACCGGCCAGTCGCTATGTCGATATCGTATTAGCGTTAATGTCCCAGATAGCAAAATGTTAGCAGCATGTCGGCAGTATGACAGCAGATCTAATCATGACTTTACAGCAGATTCCTATCCACTGTGTCCGCAATTGATGATATTCTGCTAGCAGAGTTAGTAAGCAAAATCTGACAGCAGATTGGCGGCAGAAACCGAGCAGATCTGCACATATAGTTTGATGGCAGATTGGCGGCAGAAATCGAGCAGGATCTGCAGTTCCTTGCCATTTGAACATATAAGTATAATAAAATTCAATATTTTTCGATGAATATAACAGGTGCATATTAAGATGTGTTATCCGCTAATTATTTTTTTTTTTATGATATTTAATATATAACATATTATATTGTATGTAGTTATATCTCACATAGCAATTAAATGTTCAATTTAATCTATTAATTAAATTAATAAAATAAATTGCAAAAATAATTAAATTTATAATTTATAAAATTTAAGATATAGTTGATATGAGAATTAAATTCTGCTTTATGCTTTAAATAGAAAGTAAATGGATAATTTCCCATGTATATATCCTATTGATTCTAATAAGTTTAATATTCTCATGTTAGACTTGTCAGATATCAAAAATTAAACTGATAGAAAAATATACTTTTGATCTTTTATTAATAGCCACGACTTGCAGACTTTATATCTATTTTTAACAGAAATTTGATTGCGAGAAAATACATCGCATAGCGGTAGGCGAAGGAACTATTAAATAACTGCAAAATGCAGATCCTGTTGTCAATTTGCCATCAGATTGTGCGCGCGCAAATCTTGCTCGATTTCTGCCGTCAATCTGACACCAAACTGCGTTGCGCAAATCCTGCTCGGTTTCTACTACAAATCTGCTATGATAATTCTATACAAATCCTGCTTAATTTCTGCTACTGACTTGCTGCCAAATTATGTCAACAGATTTTATAACATTTCTGCCAACGTTCTGCTATCATTATCTGATATAACAAGTTTTATATAAAATCTGCAGTTTTTTTGCTGGCAAAAATATATAGCACACAGTTTTAATACATGCTCTTAACAGATTTGGCTATCTGGGGTTTTATAATTCTTAATATTAATGGTAGCTTAACTTAATATTAATGGTAGCTAACACTTAAGCGGTAATGTATTGAAGAAGACTGAGTACAGTCGAAACGTTTACTTTGATTAAACTATATATATGAAAGAGAAAATCATTTTTGTAATATCCAAATAATTCAGCTCGTCTGTTAGCCTGAACTTGTTCGTTATTTTTTAATTTATACGAGCCAAAGTACTAAATAATTAATTATATATATGAAACTCTAAATATAAATATAATTAAAATCAAATTAATGTTATAAACTTAATTATATAACAAATTATAATTATCTAAATAAAATAAATAATTATAGAAATAAAAATAAAATAATAATTATATATTTAGAAATAAAATTATAAAAATTAAATTGCACAAAGCTTTGGCTTTTACAGGTACACAAGTTTACGTTACAGGTACACAAGTTTACGTTATTAAATTATATTATGACTCTGAAAACAGAATAATAATTAAACTCTGAAAAGAAACAAGTTTATAAAAACACATAACTAACATGCATTAAGAGAATATTGGCTAGATGTGTGACTCTACAAAATAAAATAATTAAATAATAAAATAGTAAAATAAAATATTTAAAAATGAAAAAAAAAACAAAATGATTAAGAACCATCAGGTGTGCATTGTTCTCCATGTAAATTTTGCGCGTTATGCAGTTCCAAATGCCTGTCTACTTCAAAGTTTACACAATTAATGTTTTGTGATTGAAAATGAGACCGAATAACACAAATCGCGGAAACAGTATCATTACACAATCGGTTCCTTTTTTTATTTTTCATATCTGTTACTATTGAAAAAATTCGTTCGGCCTCGGCATTCGAATGGGGAAAAGAAAGAACTATTTCGATTAAAGATTCTAAATTTGGAAACATCTTTTCCCCAGAAATATCTTTAAATTCTACTATTTTTTTCCATTTTAGATCTATTTTTAAAGACGCTAACTCTGTTTTCTGCTTATCATCAAAACATGATGGCAAAATTCTCCATTCAAAAGCTAACTTTGTGATATCAATATGTCCTAATCGCGTAGCAATGTAGGTTAAATCTTTAATTTTAAGTCTACCTTCTTCATAAAGAGCAATCTTGGTTCGAGAAAAGTTAATTGTTCAAATAATTTATCTTTATATGGTAAATGCTTCAGCATTTCTCGAACTGCTGTGATATAAAAATCTAAACATTTTAATTTAATTTGTTGCGCGCACTCCAAAGATAATGTTTCTAATAATGTATTACATTCGGGTCCAAGATATATATTTTCAATATGTTGAATATTATTTTGATCGTCTATATTTAAAGTAGAAATATCTTTAAGAGGATTAAAATTTATGAAATTTTGAGCTAACTGGTGAATTAATTTCTGGCTAGTTGAATATAATTTATGAATTAAAATATCACGCGACTGAAATAAAGCATTTAAGCTATTTAAAAAATTTAATGAATATTTTAAGAATAATAAATATGCTTTAATTGAATTATCATTTAACATTGCTAAAATAGTTTCCGCAGATTTCGTTTTATCCTCTACTGTCGCTAAAATAAAATAATTTTTTAGAACTTCCTAGTTGTCGAGAAGTCGTACAACGCAATTGTGTAACACAAGCCATCTAGTATTAGATAATTTTAAAATATTATTTCTCTTTACATTGAAAAATTCTTGAAACTCTTTTAAAATTTTCAAAAATTTTACTCGCGATGCAATCTGTCGCATCTAAAGATAATAATTCTAATAACTGCGTTACAACATTTTTATTTAAATGTGACACATATCGAACAAAAACGCACATTACTTTGGTGTTTGAAATATCTGTGCTTTCATCAATTAAAATGGAAAATTTACAACTTCGTAAGTTTTGAACAATATTTTCAATTTCGCGTTTTGCAATAATTTTTGTGATAATATTGCGCACTTATGTCGAGCAAGTGAAACATCTTGTGCAATTTCAGAATCTAAATATAAATATCTAATATAAATATCTTTTAATAACGAAATTAAATGACCGTACGAAAAGCAACGTTATGCTCTACAAAAAAAGAAGCTAATTTTATTTCTGCGCGTTTGACTTTATCCTTATGCGTTAATGTGCTTGTATTTTCAGTCGCGTTATGTTTTTCAGAATTAATTTCTTTCGAATTTTCCAAATGTTTAAGTGTTTCAGAATGTTTAATTAAATCCGTTTTGCAGCACCTGATAGTCTTATTACATATAGTACAAATTGCTTTATTTTCTACAGGATGAGGAGCCAACCATCCTTTAAAAATATTTTCATCTAGCCATGCTTTTTGAAATTTCCTAATTCTCTGTTTTTTAATTGCTCCTTTTCCTACGTTATCCATTTTAATATTATTATATCAATAAATATATAATAAATAATATTATTTATAATTAATCGACTTACCTAACCCTTACTGCTCGCTGTCAGCTATCACTAGGCCCGCCGCCCGCCAAGACTTTCGCGCTTACTTGGTAACTAACATGATACGCCGCTGTTTCGGCCACGCATGCGCAAAAAAACCCGGCCCATATCGCCACACTGGGTCTCGGTCGTACGAGCGGTCGAAAATATTTGAAAAGCGTACTCTCTCTTCTCTCTAACCGGGGTGACGTTCCTGTAGATCGGCGTAGCGAACCGTGTTGCCCGTCTGTAACCTAACGATACCGAGAGATATTTATTGATTAGTGATCCTTTTTTTATCTCTCTCTTCTTTCTTATTTCGTGTTTCTAAGCGATAATGGTTAATAAGGAGTATTTAAAATGGGTGTGCGACCTTTCGCTTGACGACTTAAGGAGGGAACTTGAGGCTAGACAATTGTCGGTCAAAGGGATTCTCCCTACCCTCCGGAGCAGACTACTCAGATACGAGTCGGCTAGGCTAATGGGAAAAGAGCACGTGCCTACTCCCGAAATATCGGATTCTTCCGAAGATGAGCCAAACGAGGACACTATAGAGGGTGACCGAGGGAGGAAGAGAGAGACGGCCTGCAGCAGGCGACGTTGTCATAAAAAATCGATTTGCTATCGACCATCACCCTCCCGCTACAATCACCCGACGCAGTGCAATGACCTCCAAACCGAGAAGATCCTATACTGTGAGCTCTGTATAATATGCGGTGCGTAATCACTCCAGGAAAGAGAGGGCGAGAGTACGCGACGAGTCGTCCCGCGAAAAAATGGAAAAAAATACTTATACATGGAAATAGTTGTATTTCCATTTAATTAACAATACCAATAACGTTCAATGTAGATTGTGCCCGAACATTAATTTTGTTTTAAAGAAAGATTACACGCATGTCAAAAAGCACGTAAAAGATTTTCATGAAGAAATACCATTGGAGAAAAAAGAAATATGGTTGCAGATTTTTAATAAAATGGACGACTTAAATAAATTAAAATGCACATTATGCAAGACAATTGTAACAATAATATATAAGTTTGGTGATGACTCTATAGATCATTTAAAAAGATATAATATAAATCCAGTGGAAGAACAAAAGAATTACAAAGTAATACATCCTTTTTTCAAAATTTTGGACAATGGCATAATAAAATGCACCGCTTGTCCAAATAATTATGAGAATCCCATAGATTTAAAGCAACATTTACATACTTACACTATACAACTTGAGAATAAAAAAATAGAAACCACTAATGAAGAAAAAGCAGTAATGACAGAAAAAAAAGAAGAACTACCTTATCGATCGAAACTACGGTCTTACAAAAAGGAAATAAGTTCGAAAGAATCTCAAAAAAGCCTCTCTATCAATAATAATAAAATTGAAAGACCATAATCGAAAAAATGCAACAGGAAATACTTATAAAAAAGCCACAATTGCTGTGTGGAACGAGGAAAAAGAGAAACCATCTACATCAACAGCGAAATGAACCAAAAGAAAAAATAAATATATAATTGATTAAATCAATTATTTTTTATTAGATAGACAAAAAAGATAAAGATGAATTATTTAATTAAGTGTTAAATTCTAAGAAATATATATAAAATAACATGTTAATTTTTAATATTTTATTACATTTTTTAAATAAACATTAAATGCATTTTTATTAAAAATTTTGTTTTTTGCACCATTTAAAGCAGCAGCAGTTGCTAATGTGACACCGATAAAAAGTGTTTTACCAGCGAATGTATGTACCTATTAACAAATCACCATCAGTATTAGATAAGCATTTTGCAATGTCACATCATTGTTAGAACATTGATACGTCTTAGATGTATTCGATAAATATTCGATTGAGGAAGATAAATTTTCTTCATCAATTTCATTGAAAAAAAAGGAAGCCATCCGCGAATGCAGTATCCAACGCTAATTCCGAGCCCAAGCCCTCGACATCCACCGCGAGCAATGCCCGACTAGCGAGGTTACAGTGTTGGAATTGCGAGGAAAAGGGGCATCGGTCGCGAGATTGTAAGCAGGCGCGAACCCTCCACTGTTATCGGTGTGGAAAGAAGCAACACGCTACGCACCTGTCCTAACTGCTCGGATACGAGAAAGAGAGTCGGTAGATCGGGTCCTAACGGCTCCGGGGAAAAAGACCCGCGAGAATAGACGTGCACCAGCCATTCAATTTTATGTTACGTTGGAGGAGACCGAATTTCAGCCATTACAATACTTCACGATTCACCTTCGGGGAAGACCCTTAACTGCATTAGTAGATTTCGGTTCCAGTAGGACTCTCGTCGGAAGGGAAGGGATTCAGCTGATTCGATCTCTGGTAATACCCGTGTCGCGATACCGAGGCGGGAAGATTAGAATGGCTAACGGACAAATCGCGCGGATAGACGAAACCAGCGAACTGCCTCTCCAATTAGGCAATTGAGCACCAGCTGTCCGTAGGATTATTGCCGGATTTAGCAGTACCTGTATTATCGGGATGGATTTTTTATGCAAGTTCGGCATAGGTTTAGATTTGGCTAAATCAGAATGGTTCTTTTCGGAACAGCCTACCGTTCGATATCGATTCGATTCTACCGAGGGAACCGATCATACGTGCAGCGGACTACCCGAACTCAGTTACCCAAAGAAAAAAATTAGGGGACTTTTTGACAGATACCGTCCCGATACCGAGTGAAAATCCGGGAGTAACCTCGCTCACGGAACATCATATCGACGTAGGATCAAATAGGCCCGTTAAACAGCGTTGTTAGTAGTCTCTCCACGAGTACAGGAGACCATACGCGGAGAGGTGGATAAGATGTTAAAGGCGGGAATTATCGAGTCGTCGTACAGCGAATGGTCGAACCCAGTAGTGATGGTACGGAAACCCAACGGGACATATACATTTTGTTTAGACTTTTGAAAAGTTAATAATATTTCAAAAAAAGACGCGTACCCCCTACCCAATATGAACGGCATACTAGACAAACTCCGAGCGGCACACTATATTTCGACCATCGACCTCAGCCAAGCCTACTTCCAGATCCCCTTGGCTAAAAAAAGCCGTGAGATTACCGCGTTCAGTGTACCCGGCAAACAACTATATCATTTCACAAGGATGCCGTACGGGCTCACCGGAGCCCCGGCCACGTTTCAGAGACTTTTAGATAGGTTAATCGGGCCGGAAATGGAACCTTTTACGTTTGTCTATTTAGACGATATTGTTATCGCGACCTCCACCTTTGAGGAGCATTTAATCTGGTTAAAGCGTGTCTTAGATAAGATATCCTCCGCAAGCCTAACGGTTAATCCGGAGAAATGCGAGTTTTGTAAGTCTCAGGTTAAGTATCTCGGTTTCATAATTCAAAAAGAAGGACTCACGGTCAACCCCGAAAAGATACAGCCAGTCCTAGAGTTCCCAGTACCGAGAAACCTTAAGCAATTAAGACGCTTCTTAGGCATGGCGTCATGGTACCGTAGATTCATACCACAGTTAGCCGCGATTAGTGAACCATTAACACGCCTACTCAAGAAACATAAGCGATGGGAGTGGGGAGCGGAACAGTCCTACGCGTTACAATAAATTAAAGAGCACCTTACTACGGCTCCGGTTCTGGCGTGCCCTGATTTCGAAAAACTTTTTTCGCTACAGACGGACGCCAGCTCGGTGAAGTAGGAGCAGTTTTAACGCAATCTTTTGGAGAGGGGGAGAGAATGATCGCGTTTGCGAGTCGAGCCTTAGCGGACCCCGAAAAAAAATATTCTGTTACCGAGCAAGAATGTTTGGCCGTGGTGTGCTCCATAAAAAAATTTAGACCGTACTTAGAGGGGTACCGATTCACCGTTGTGACCGACCACAGCAGCCTGAAATGGCTTCACAATTTAAAGAACCCCACAGGTCGACTAGCGAGGTGGGCCCTGGAATTACTAGAATATGACTATGAGATCGTACATCGGAAAGGCGCGCTGCACCGTGTACCCGATGACCTATCGCGTAGCTATAAGAGGGAGATTACCGAGATTACCGAGGTTACCGAAGCTACCAAAGTTATCGAGGTGATCGCGGCTGCCGAGGTTAGAAATGCTTCGAACATTAGAAACGAATGGTACGAACGACGCTACGAACAAGTCTTAAAAGAACCCGAGCGCTATACCCAATGGAAAGTTATCGATGAGCGGTTGTATTTTCTGAGAAACCCGTTGTATGCGACATAGTGGAAGATCTGGATAGGTGGAAGTTAGTACTACCGAGTGAGTTGAGAAAAGAAGCCTTACGTGAAGCACATAACGTTCCCCAGTCCGGACACCTAGGCATAGATACGACCTATCAGCGCCTAGCCGTAGCCTATTTTTGGCCACGAATGTTTCGAGACGTTGTAAAATACGTAAAATTATGCGATACGTGCCACAGGACTAAGGTTGAGCAAGCCAACCCTGCGGGCCTCATGGGTGTAACGGCCAGCGTCTCGTCTTAACGCCCGTCGCCGTCCGTCACAATTTTCTTTTTTTTTCTTTAATTATTATTTTATTTTAATTATCTATCTTCTTCCACGCCACCGATCTTTAAATTATATTTTATACAAGATTCCACTATAATTACATTTGATCTCAACGCGGTAATACGAATAAATCGCATCTAAATACTGCCGACAACAATCGAAGGAACACACAACATCGCGCCTGTCAAAATTAGCAGACGACAAGGCGGCCATAATGGAACGAGAAAGAATTTGGAGAGAAAGCTCTCTTCTTTATAGCGGGAAAATTCAACTAGCCTAATAAAACGATTTATGCTCTTTTCCCTTTTTCAATATTTAAACGTTAATTTAATATTATTATCACTAGACCATTCATGTCTAGCAGTCGAACTACGATATATAAACATACTTATAAAGATATTAATTTAGATATATTAATAATTACATTAAGAATTATGTAAGAAGTATTGCAAATAAGATAGTTATATGTAATACGCTTACATTCGTATATATATATATATATTTATATATGTACATATATATATATGTATATAAAACTTTTAACGCACACAACCAATCAAAGAATACACACATATATGTGCAGATATGAACCTAGTGTAGACACACGCGTATAACTCTTTCTGTATAAATGTGATAAAACTCGAGTATAGCATATATACATATGCATCTGCGGTGTAACTCTCTATCGACAAAATCACATGAACATAAACGTGTGAGATTCTAAACTTAAGTGAACCTAATGGATATATATATTTTAACATCTTTATTTAGACATATTATAACAGGAACAAATATCATCTTACATAATTATCAACTAACAATAGTTTAAGACCGACTCGAATATCGAATATAGCTTAAAAATACATGTAGGTGTGCGATTCACAGGCATACTGTTAAAATGAATAATTAACGAACAAACTAGACTTAAATTATTAATGCTATCAAGTTCACCTCAATATATATATGTTTACTAATATTAAAATGGTTATAACAACAAAAGAGAGTTCACACATACATGTATCTACATTAATTAGCGACCAACGATATTGATACTTTGACAAGGGTAATAACACAATAATATTTGTAGCCAATGTCATACAATTTAACGGTTTATTTCAAACGACGATAAACATACTTAATTACACAGTCTTAACGCTCTAAAGTACACGATAATAATAACATGTTTTCAATCTAAAACTCAAAACATCTTTAGAAATACAAATGTACTGCGCAAATATTCTAAGAAGTCAGCAAATATACCGAGAATGTTTATATTTTCGCGACATGTGTCTCATCGATACTGGTCCACGTATGACTATCGAAAGACTGGGGGTAGCCCAAAAATATGTATATAACCGCTCGCAAAGAAGTATCATTTATTATTAAGAATCCAATTTCAGATCGATAAACTCACTCAGAACATTCAGAACAGAATCGTTATATCGAGATCATATTGAGAAATCAAAGCACACTAGCTTCTAGATACTATTCGTATTAATTAAGATAATTAAACAGTTATATTTATACACAGCGATACTTATAAAAAATATATATATATATATATATATATACGTGTTATAATAAAAATAATAATAGTAGTTATAACTTATTTATTCACATATCTGCGATTATCCAGCGTCCACAACATATCATCGTAAGTATTTACAGTATATCTAATTCATTCTCACAGTGAACATTTTAATTAACCATTCAACCGAAATTTAATCTTACACTAACAAGTGAAGTGATTTAACTCATCTAACAAATACGTTCGAATAATAAATTAATTATTAACACTGTACGCTAACACACGACACGACTCCGCGACACTCGAATCTGTTCGGCGTCCGTCGATACTCGCATCTTTCTACTGTCGCTCCACTCGTCGAGCACTCTCCTTATTGCATGATACTGTTAACCTGAAATTAACCACAAGCTCAAACTAATACATATATATATATATATATCTTAATTATTATTTAAGAAGATTTTACACTTATCTGATAACAATTCGGTTTTTCCATTAATATAATTTTATTCCATCTACCGCGCGCCTCTCACAGGGCGTCGCACGGCTCCTATCATTCTGAGCGCCTCTGAAAGGGCGAGCTATCCTTGATTTTAGCTCCTTTTCTGTACCCATCTCTCGGAGAGCGTCTCAATAAGGGTGAACTTCTATCTATCCACAAGGTCACGCCTCTCTCAGGGCGATACGCACATCCATCTTAACCTGTAATTAATGAAAGACAGAATCAATTAATGCTATTCAAGAATTAATTAAACATTAGTAAATATAATCTATAGGAGAAGATATATATATATATTTTAACAATCTAACCGACGAGTTAACTAACCGATAACAGGACATTAACTAATGAAATATAACAATATGGAAATCGCTAATATTTAGTAGCAAATTGGGACGCGGAAGAAGAGCCGGCAAAGCTCATCTAATAAAACGCTTGAGCCGAGCGTTATATACCGGAGACTTTTCTCGGACTTGTCAAACCCGCCCACTATCGGAACAAGTGCAGATATTGATAGACTACCTCGCCTCTCGAAAGAGTGAAGCCGACGATTCGGAACCGGAAATAGTTTTTGAATCGCTGGCACGGAAACGACCCAAGGTCAAAAGTGTCATCATATTACCGCGGACATTCCGCATCATAATTAAGCTTCCCAGGGAACCGGAAGTCATAACCCTGGATTAAAAAGTATAAACATATTTACATAATTTGAAAAGTTAGCGTTATTTTCTTATCACAAGCAGTAACATAGCAAATAAGAGCTCGCGTACTCACTACTCACATTTCCCCCACTCATTTTAATCATAAAAATATACATACATTCTATCCATCCGCTTATAAAATTTTCTATTTTTATAAATAATAAAATTCAAGCGTCCTAGATAAGATTAACGCGTTCCCCTTTACTCCTGACCACGCGTGTTCTACCGCTCGGCCCCGCTAGTCAGGTGTCTCATCGCGTACTCGTAGAGGCGCGCGAACGCGTTAGAAAATACTTACCCCCAGGACGTGACAGGCGCTATCTGTTTATAAAATTCAAGCAGCCGGACATCGGCGCTCCCATCCCCCTAAAAATTATCGCAATTCTTCCTAAACAATGAGGAAGAATCGTCGCCGTCGCTTATTGGGGAGGGGGAGATACCGCCAAAGCGGCCGAATATCGGCGCTCAGTTAGCGGTGTTTATAAAAATGTGTCCCGACACGTGTTCGTCGCAATAAGTGCGGCACCCAAGATCCCCATCCCTCAGATATAATCATAGTAAAGAATCCCGCTTAGGGGAGGCGGAAGGTACCGCAAAGGCTGCCGAGTATTGGCGCGTAATGCAACACGGTCTTTTACCGCGAAAACACGTGTACTGACGTGTTCGTCGCGATAAGCGCTGCACCCAAGATCCTCATCCCTCAGATAAAATCATAGTAATATCTGTTTATGAGCTGCCGGACATCGACGCGTAATACAATACGCTGTTTTGTTTATACCCGCGAAAAAACAAAACGCGATAAGCGTCTCCCACACAGCGATAAGCGCCCCCGCCCCGCGTGACGTCATACCCCTCGCCTCGGAGATCCCCCCTTTCGCGTGGCATCAGACCCCCTCGCCCTGGAGACCCCCCCGCCCCGCGCCTCCCTCGGATCTCCATGGGTCAGAACTCTCATAGTATTCCTACTGAAGACCACTCATAATAGATACAAGTAAAGTAATCGAATTACTAATAAAATATACAAATAATATCGTATTAGATGACGGCAGAATTACATCAAAATGTAATAAAATATGGTGTACATTGTCAAAAGAAATGAATAACGTTATGACACCGAATGCTTTGTATACATTTGTTATATGTAATAAGCATAATGTTCGTGACAAATTAATGAGTTCTTTTCCTTCTGCCGATCAAGATGCAAGTGATATCATAAAAGATGAAGAAAACGACACTTCAAAAAATACTTCAAAAAATGAATCATCTATTAATGAATCTGTAGCAACCTGTGACAAATCTTATGAGCGTATATTAGAATCACGTGAAGAAACTATTTTCACTATAAATATACCAAAAAGTGATTTCGAAGCTTTGATAATTCATAAAAAATATCAAAGAACGGATAAACATAAAAGAAGAATAATACGGCATCATACAGTTTTGCAACCAGGTATGGTGCAACACGTATTTTGTCAAAAAATTTGGGAAGCCACTAAACTTTCTTGTGGCTTTAATTTTAAAAACCACAAATTGACCAGTGATGGACAATCAGGTTATGCAAACGGTACATGTAAATGTGGTTCTACCATCAAATGTAAAATTAATAATTCGGATAAGGAGGAATTAAGCACAATAATAAAATGCAGATTCACCGAAGGAAATGGACGCTGCGGTAAACGTTATCTTCGTACACCAATACGAAACGCTGTTGTGGAAAATATGCGCGGAAAATCTGCAATGGCATACAGAGCAGAAATGGCAGAACAATATATGGATCACAATGATGTTATAGAGCCCCGGCACTTATATAGTTCTGAAGTGTTACGTACGGCAAAACATGATGATACAAAAAAATTATATTGATGAAGATCCTGTAAGAGCTTTATATATAATGCAATTTGATAAATTAAGAGAAATTATACATAATATCGGATTACATCCATTTTTCGTACATTATTGGGGAAATTACCAATTAGATGTTTACCGAACATACGCTGATTCAGAACCAACATGTGTATTTTTCGATGCAACGGGAAGCATAATTAAAAAAATTCGAAAACCGGACAATTCAAATTCCAAGCATATATTCTTATATAATTTCGTTATAAATTCTGACCAAAATGGACTTTTTCCTGTGACACAAATGCTGACAAAAACTCGTACGATAAATTCCATTCAATTTTGGTTGATTGAATGGATACGAACAGGTGCACCTCGTCCTCGAGAAGTCGTTTGTCATTTCTCCATAGCTCTTTTAACAGCAGCTGTCCGTAGTTTTACCGAATATCTGACGCTTGAACAATATGCCGATGCCTGCAGGAATGTAAATGTACCGGACTGTTATATTCGCATCGACGTAGCACATTTTATAAAAATTTACGCAAATTTCTTGAAAGATGTACGACTTCGTATCAAGCATTTTTATATGTCTTTATTAGGGCAGTTAATTTTATGTCGAGACGAGGAGAAAGCAAAAATTATTTTGACATTGATCTTAGTGATTGCGTATTGCGAAACGGAAGGAGTAACACAAGATGGTACATTAACAATTTGTGAAGAGTATAAAATAAAAGTAAAGTCTCTCATGTTCTCAATGACATTGGAAGAAGAAAATTTATTGGAAAAAACAAAGGATAACATTTATGATGAAGAACATGAAAATACTAATCAGGTAAATAAATGGACAGAATGGGCTAAAGCGATTAAAAATGATGTTGAAGAAAAGATAAATATCATAGAAGGAGATCGTGAAAATGCGCATTATTTACCACAATTCGCGAATAAAATATTGATACAATAAGTTTTTGCCTTTATGGTCATGTATCTGCCGCGACAAATTTGGATATGGACGAATTCCAGCAAGCAGCGCATCAGTAGAAGGAGATTTTAATATAGTAAAAAATATACTTCTTAAAAATGAAGAAACACCTATGCGAGTCGACGAATTTGTGTTGAAGCATAACTTTTTAAGTGGTCGTATCAAACTTGCTAAAGTTCAGTCAAATCTATTGGATACAACGGAAGAATCACACACGGAATCAAGCGAAACTGAAACTGAACCTAATATTAAAATGAAAACTGCATCAAGCATCACGAATACATGTCCAGTAACGGAAGAATCACACACGGAAATAAGCGAAACTGAAACTGAACCTAATATTAAAATGAAAACTGCATCAAGCATCACAAATACATGTCCAGTATGTGCAAATGGAGGCGAACCCACTGGTGCACACAAATGTTATATTTGTAATAAAGCTGTGCATGCGATAGATGGATGTTCCGCGCCTGTAAGTGAAGAAGGATATGGGCAAGAACGAATATGCCAAAACTGTGGTAATAATAATATCGCAAATGATGTACTACCAACAGAGTAATCGAAAATTGGCGTGCATTGGCTACAAAGAAAAAAAGAATAAATAAATATCTGCAGGCAAACGATGTCGAGTATTAATTTTTATATAATGATAAAATTACAAAAATGCCAATAATAAAAAACGGAGGCAACATTTCAATTAAAGCAGCAAAATTAGGACATAACAAAATTTCTTTGACCAATACTTGCGCCTTCGATAGTATATTACAATTATTTATTGCAGCATACTTTGACAAAAAAGAAATTAAAAATTTTATATCGTCGCAAGAATCAAATATGTTTTTCAAATTAGTGTCAAACGCAACAACGCATGGAATTAGACAACAATCATACAAACTGAGAGCACAAATTTTAAAGGAAATTTTCGCAAATAAGATTTTATCAAATACTTGCATTTTGATAGACTGTACAGTAAATGTTGGATCTTTATGCAATAAATTTTTTGCAAAGTGCCCCTTCTTTAAAGAAATATCATGTTCCAATGGCTGTTTAGAAAGAGAAAAAGTTTTTCCACTTTTACATGCAGACATTAATTTCTTAATACAACAAGACTATGAGAAGCAATAGAAAATAGTATAATAATACAAGGATCACAACATTGCTGCCAAAAGAATTGCAGTGGTTTAGAAACAACAACGTTCTCACATATAAGTAAATATCATTTATATATATAACAACATTATATGTATACATGATACTAGCTAATGATGAATGTTGATTTATTTATGTTTTAGAAATTAAAATTTCTAATATATTAATTGCTAAAACAAAGATAAATCAACAATCATTATCATATAAATACACGCACATAATATTTTGTGTGTAGACATATTTCCTGTTTATTAATAAATTCTGTTTCTCTAGGTCCTTACATTATGCTGGAAGTTTATGTAGATGAAGGAACATCAAAAATCAAATTACAAGACATATCAAAGAAAATAAAATTCTCATTTTTAGAAAAAGATTATTCTCTTGTTGGCTTTATAAACTACACAACACCTGGAAAGCAAACAAGACAATCAACAGATATTGGACATTATACAGCCATTTGTTATAGAAATAACAAATGGATAAATTATAACGATTGCAGACAGAAAGAAGAAGTGCTAAATGCGAATTATATTATTTATCCTCAAATTTTTTTATATGCGATATAATAATTTTTATAGGTTTGTACAGAAACAATTCTTACATATGAGTAAATATTATATACTTGATATAGTTAATAATAAATGTTGATTTATCTATTAAGAATTCTTAAAGGCTCTTGATATCAAACGATAAATATAATACTAAACTGACAAATAAGAGCCGAACGCGGTTGTCGGTGCGTTGATTTCAACGAAAATTAAGTTTTCGTTGGAATCAAATAATTGTGCACGGGGCACGAATATTGCTTGGTACACTGCCAATACTTTTTTCAGAATAATCTCAATTCGAGATTTTAATTCCGAGATCCCCTCTGACCCCCCTAAAGAAATAAAGGCGAGAAAAATATAGATCCGAAAGTCGCTGAATCGTGAATCGAACCCGAAAGCGAAAGGTTTTGGGTTCGATTCACGATTCAGCGACTTTCGGATCTATATTTTTCTCGCCTTTATTTCTTTAGGGGGGTCAGAGGGGATCTCGGAATTAAAATCTCGAATTGAGATTATTCTGAAAAAAGTATTGGCAGTGTACCAAGCAATATTCGTGCTCCATGCACAATTATTTAATTCCAACGAAAACTTAATTTTCGTTGGAATCAACGCACCAACAACCGCGTTCGGCTTTTATTTGCCAGTTTAGTATTATATTGATTTATCTATGTTTCAGAAATTAAAATATTAGAAATTTTATTATTTAGTGATACATGTGTGTGTGTGTGTGTGTGTGTGTGTGTGTGTGTGTGTGTGTGTGTGTGTGCGTGCGCGCGCGCGCAGCATATTTCCTGTTTATTATAAAATTTTATATTTTCATAAATTAAGAAATATTTTTATCGGCTCTCGGTATTTAATAAATAACTAAATGTGGTTCTTAAATTCGGCCAATAGAGCCAAGCACGAAAATTAAATCTAATTTCTCGGAACTGTATCTCTTGGTTTGAGATTACTAAGTTCGATCAATTAATAAATCCTCGAACTTTACAACGGGAAAATAGGCGAGAAAAATATTGGTCCGAAAAGTCGCTGAAGCGGGAATTGAACTCGCGGCTTTCGCTTGCCGGGCGACTGCTCTTACCACTAAGCTATTCAGACCCTTTCGATCCTATATTTTTCATTTGCCTTATAGTGGATGTTAGTAAATAGCGCCATGAATTAGGCCCAGACGCGAATTTATAAATTAAGAAATATTTTTATCGGCTCTCGGTATTTAATAAATAACTAAATGTGGTTCTTAAATTCGGCCAATAAAGCCAAGCACCAAAATTAAATCTAATTTCTCGGAACTGTATCTCTTGGTTTGAGATTACTAAGATCAATTAATAAATCCTCGAACTTTACAACGGGAAAATAGGCGAGAAAAATATTGGTCCGATTTATATTTTTAGGTTCTTACATTATGCCAGAAGTTTATATGAAGGATTAAAAGTATCAAATTACAAAGCATACCAAAGAAAATCCGATCTTTACAGGACACTCTGTATATATTTGTATTTTTATACATACCTTTTTTAGTTTACTATTATCTCAAATTTTTTATAAAACAATTTTTTTTATTTTAATTAAAATTTAATTAAAAATAGGCCGTGAATATGTAACATCCATTATAATAAATGAACTAAAACTAATTACAATTGAAGAAACTGTTAAACATAAATGTTAACCTAGAATATACACAATTATTATTTAAGCAATAAATAACGTTTAATCGTAAAATAAAATACACAAAAGTTATATATGTAAAAAATATGTATACACATACATACATATAAATCCATAGCTATATCTCATAGCTATATACCTATAGCATTTCTACAGCTATATAATATTCGTTTCTACATACGAAATTTATTATTATTATTATTTATATACATGTAGTAAACCTTTACGTATGTCTATGTTCTATTTAAAGATCAATTTTGTCGTTTAGTCGACTAGTAATAATTTTTCACAAAGATTGAGCACCAAAATCTAATTTTTTATATTCTGTAAGCACCAAAATCACGGAATATTTCAAGGCTAGAACCGATTTTTTATCTCGATATTCTTGTTAGTTTAGCCATTTGATAGATTAAAAACGAATTTTTTGCGACAAGGACTGAACATTAAAATTTTAATTTTTGTATTTTATAAGCACCAAAATCAGGGAATATTTCAAAGTCAGAACCAATTTTTTATTTCAATCTTTTAGTACTTTATTCTTGTTGGTTTTACTATTCGATAGATTAACGATGGATTTTACGCGTTAAAGATAAATTTAATTTTGTACATCTTATGAGCACCAAAGTTAGAGAATATATCAAACGGATTTTATATTCTCATTTTTAAGGATACTATATTTTTGTGCGTTTTCTGTTCTTGTTAGCTGATATCTTCTAAATCATAATAAATGACTAATTTTTGTTAATTGTTCTTGAAAGCACTTAAAAAGCACTTAATTTTGATATACTTACTTTTAAATTTTATGCATGTATTTAATAGTGGGGGTGCTAGCTTTCATAAAGCTAGCACCCCCACTTTAAATCGCGATTTCCTGCTAAATGGTTCGAGCACTAAAATCAGGATTAGAGCACTAAATTAGCACCTAAATAGGACTTAATTTTGACATATGTTTTATTTTAATTTTTTAAAGTGGGGGTGCCAGCTTAACAAGGGTAAAGAGTATGTACCTTAAAATGGGATAAAATACTTTTAAATTTTATGTATGTATTTAATAGTGGGGGTGCTTTATGAAAGCTAGCACCCCCACTTTAAATCGCGATTTCCTGCTAAATGGTTCGAGCACTAAAATCATAATTAGAGCACCAAATTAGCACTTAATTTTGACATATTTGTGATTTCTGTTCTTCGATTTCTGTTCCTGTTAGCTGATATATCTTCGAAATTATAATGAATAACTAATTTTTGTTAATTGCTCTTGAAAGCACTTAAAAAGCACTTAATTTTGATATATTTACTTTTAAATTTTATGCATGTATTTAATAGTGGGGGTGCTAGCTTTAAATCGCGATTTTCTGCTAAATGGTTCGAGCACTAAAATCAGGATTAGAGCACCAAATTAGCACCTAAATAGGACTTAATTTTGACATATGTTTTATTTTAATTTTTTAAAGTGGGGGTGCCAGCTTAACAAGGGTAAAGAGTGTGTACCTTAAAATGGGACAAAATGGCCATAAAACTTTATGAAGAATATTCGCGAAAACTAGATACAATAGAAGGCCTTGTTGATCTTGGACATCTGGGAAGAAAATCGGAAAGATCTAAATGCGTATTTGTCTTTTGCCTAGACAGTTTAAATGCGTGTCACCCATGGCGACAGCCTTTAGCATATTTCCTCCCGGGAAAATGCATAAAAGCAGAAGAAATAATAATATTATTGAAAGAATGTTTAGACAGATTGAGTGCAACGGATGCTAATGTGCTAACATGTGATCAAGGCACATGCAATTAAAGTGCTTATACTCAACTCGGGATTGATGCACAGAGGCAATTTTTTATACACAATGGAAAAAAATTATAACGCATCTTTTGATTTTCTTCATTTGGTAAAAAGATTGGCAAGTTTCCTTAGAACGCACGGAAACATTTATTACGATGGAAAAGCAATCGCATCGTATTCAGATTTTGAGATGATATGGTGTATTGACAATGCCACAACAGAAGGCTCAAATATATTATCCCATATAACTGAAGCACATATTCGTCCAAATAATTTTGAAGCGATGAATGTTAAAAGACTTCCAGTTATTTAGTCACATCTTTTCAGCTGCAATAAAAACAGCTGGCAATGAAAAAGAGTTAAATACGAGTACGTGGGAAGCAACAGCTGACTTTGCAGAGCGTTTAAATAATATTATTGATGCTTGTAACGCTTATAGCCTTAATATTACATTTGGCGGAAAACGACCATTATCCTCCAAAAATCCAGATATTGAAAATCTGTTAACAGATTCTATTAAATGGTGCTCAAGATGGTCAAAATCAGCGGAAAATATAGTTCAAATTCCTTGTTTCAAAGGTATTAACTATACGACCTCTTCTTGCAACTTATAAAATACTTGCAAGTCAATACGAAGGATTTGAACTTGCGACAGGATTGTGTAATCAGGATTCTGTCGAACATTTGTTTTCTAAATTGAGACAACGCGATTTTTAATCCAACAGCAAGAATGATCCGATTATCTATCAGGCATATACTTTCCACTTTCCACAAGATATATTCAGACCAGCGACAAGAGCAATGTTCAGTGTACAGAAAGTGAAACTCTTATTAATCGACCAAGTCGACTTGCTAAGACAATAGAAAATGTCATAAATACGAGCAATGCGACTGTAGAATATGATGATAAACATAAAAGTGAATTGCTTGACGAAGATGCTGAAATTCTTCTCGAAGAATATAATATCGAAGAAATTGATAATATAAATCCAATTGATAGCAGTTATAACAAAAATGCCATCGCATTTTTTGCCGGATTTGTGGCGCGGCGAAGTATTACTAAAAGTAATGTGATGATTGTCGCATTGTGATGATGAAAACATCAATGGATGAATCTACAGCAAATGAAAAATATATAGAATTCCGTGAATATCCAAATACAGATAAAGATGCCCCAACAGTAACAAAATTAGTACGACCAACAACTCTATACACAAATATTACTAAAACGCAATTAATGGCGTTTAATCGTACATGGCAATACCACTGGGCATCTACACAGATTCTTGATAAAATAGTGACAGAATGTGTACATGCAACGAATAAAATACGAGTGGCCTTCACTTGGACACCGTTCAATTGGACACGTTGCAATTGGACACAATATATTGCACACGGTTCAATTGGACACAGTGCGTTTGGACACAATAACTTTTGGACACTGTAGCTGTTGGACACCGTTCGATTGGACACAGAAAAATGCATTCTGTTCAATTGGACACCGTTCGTTTGGACACAGAAAAATGCACACTGTTCGATTGGACACCGTTCAATTACACATTGTTCGATTGGACACCAAAAATACACACTGTTCGATTGGACACCGTTCGATTGGACACCAAAAATGCACACTGTTCGATTGGACACCAAAAATGCACACTGTTCGATTGTAAACCGTTTATTTGTACACGAAAAGATGTGCTTTATTTATTAGTACGCTTAAAATATGCGCATTATTTGTTTCGATGTGTAACAGATGGAAAGAAATAAAAAATAATTTTGGAAAAATATAATTGTTTTTTTATTACATTTTATATTGTTAAATAGTATATGCTAAGCGTAAATCGTAAAGAGATGACATATAAAGATTTCTGTCAAAATGAAATATATCAAAACTTATACATCTGTCTTAATAAAGAAGATAAGTGTTGTTCATTAATTTTACTTTGATTTAATATGTTACTGTAAACAATTTGGATATCATATTATAGATAAAGGATGGTATAATTTTTATAAGAATAGGATTAAAAATTATCGAGACATACAAAATGGAACGAGTTTTATTCATTCAATAAAGAAATGAAAGAAGTGTTTCTTGACAGAACTTTTAATTTGCAACTGCGTTATACATACCAATACGGTGTTTAAAATTTACATTTTATATATATTTAATTAAATGTTTATACGATACATCAATGTTTTACATATCAACACTTTATAAAAGTATAAAATAAAATCACACAACGTTTTGTATTATACTTAATGTTATAATATACTACAAGAAAACAAAGTTGCATCATCTTTGACACAGCATGCATTTGTACAAATAAAATAGTAAATGTTATATTAACTTATTGTTAGAGTAACTAAGATTTTTATAATCATGTCTTTGGAAAGAAACAAAAAGGTATTCTAAGATAAATAGATAAAAGTCGAACATATAACGTTATCGATTTGCTTACAGTCAAATATTAGAACGTTCGGATAAAATCAACAATACGCATTATTCTACGACGCAATGACGTTCAGGTACGACGATACATTTGAGTGGTATTAGGTTATATATATTTGTGTTCGGTCAATAACAAAGCACCTAAATTAAATGTTTGTACGATACATCAATATTTTACAATGTTTTACATATCAACAGTTTATAAAAGTATAAAATAAAATCACATAACGTTTGGTATTATACTTATTGCCATATTACAAGAAAGCAAAGTTGAAACATCTTTGGCATAGCATGTATTTGTACTAGTATAATATTATATAAATGCTATATTGACTTACAAGTAACACTACCCAACTGATACTCACCGATTTGAATGAAACTTAACATACTTATTAAACACCGAAATATATTAAATACGTGTTTTTTTGTTTCAGCTAAACACGCTTTTTAGGGGTAGAAAGCACCCCTCAACCCCTGGAGGTGGAAACAGTTATGGCTAATTATTTCTGAAACGATACATTTTCTGAAAAAAGTGCTTAGGACCAAAGTTGTAGAGTTCAAAGTGATGCACTTGATGGCGACCTTGAAGTCGACCTTGAGGTCGATTTTCAAGGTCAATTAAATTTGTAAATAATTAGCCGTTGCCGGACTTTGATCACATCCTGTATCTATAATCAGTAATTTTATGCGTTGACTCTAAATCTGTCTTCAGAATTGATTTGTTGCGTTATTTTCCTAAAAAAAGAAAAAAACCTGACGTAATGGAAAAATAGGCGCAAATTTATAGAAAAAATAAGAAGGAGAAAAAAGTTTTGTAAGTAACTTCAGAATAGAAGTAAAGATAAGAAAACATAAAATGTCTCACTCTAATTACAAGTTAAACATTACCTTCATGCTATATTAGAAATTTTCAAATTTTTTTAAATTTTTATTGCTACTCTGGAGTTATCCACAATATCTTTTACTCTATATTTTGTATTAGGATTTTATTCGGACATATGATCAATTATTATTTTCCCGACTGTCGTTGAGCAAGCATTTTCCAAAATTACTTCTTGATCACTTATTTGCTATGAGCTATCTTGCTCGTGAATTTCGTTCGAATATACCTTCAATTATCATTTTCACATCTGTACTTGGGCGAGTGTTCATTGTTTATAGTTTTACGTCAATTGTTCTTACGACTGCTGTTTCTCGTGAATGTTTTCAAAATTCTTTCGGAAAGTATTTACTGCAAGTACTTTTCCATCATTTGTTCCCACGACTATTTTTTGTGTTAATTTAATTTAGGCTTACAATCATAAACTCTGCTTTCTATGAATTTACTTTGAATCTCTGTTATAATATTATTAAAGCATTGTTAATCTGTAAAATTTCATAATATCATTAAATCCAAAAAATATTTTAAAGTTATTATGCCTCACTTTCGAGGATCCAGTGTACAATATAGAATCTAGAATAACAGATGAAGAAAGATCATTCGCTTCTCAACTTGCAGATTTGATAAAAGACGCTATCAATTTTGATATATTTAAAGAGACTTATGATACTTTGAACTGTACTGATGCTAGTGTGATTCCTGATGCTGTTTTTTAGTTGAAGACAATCCAGAAGATGTTTCGGAAGTTATGCAAGACGACACAAAATTCAGAGAAATTGTAGACATTGATTATAAGAAGAGAGTAGTTGAATTTTGGCGATCTGGACAAAAGAAAAGAAGGAATATAGAATCAGTTAAAAACCGATTTAAGAAAGTTATAAATGTAACACAATTGTACCGATGGGAAGCACAAGTTGCTGAGGGTGGGTCAAGGACTGATAAATTGTTATATATCTCTCAATACGTTCTAGAACAATTTAACAGTGCATCTGATCGAAATCTACCCATTCACGATTTAGATCTAAAGAGATGGGCCTTGAAAGCAAGAGAGATAGTTCATTTGCCTTCTCAATTATTTACGGCTTCATCAAAATGGATACACAACTTTAAAATACAACGTGGTATTGTTTCAAGAAAAATAAATAAATTCGTGACACAAGCGCATATTTTAAATAAAGCAGAACTATTGGAACAATCTTCCAATTATGTGAGTCAAGTTAAACTAGAGATAGGCTTGCTAGGAACAGCAAACGTTTACAATTCAGATCAATCAGGATTCAATTTGGAAACACATGCAGGTCGTACATTAGCCTCAAAGGGTTCTTTGAAAGTGGAGTGTCTTGCTCAATCTTTGAATTCCTTGACTCACAGTTACACAATACAACCTTTAATATCTGCCGATAGTATCTTGAAATCCCCCTTATTAATAGTTCTGCAAGAAACAAGTGGCCGTTTCGGACCGATAATACAGAAGTCAATGTACAAAGCAGATAATATCCTCGTTTTTGCCACAAAATCTGGAAAATTGACATCCGACATTGTTATTAAATGGTTTGAAGATGTCTTCTTGCCTAATGCTGGCAAGAAGTCTATTTTGTGTTTGGACTCTTGGTCAGGACAAACAGAAAAGAAATTTGAAAATATAGACAAGGGTAATAAAGAAGTAAAAATCCTTACAATTCCTGCGGGAACAACTGGCTTCACTCAACCATTGGATGTCTACGTATTCAGACCGTGGAAAAACTTTCTGAAACAATTTTCGGACTTAATTCTCTTATACAACTATGATATTAACCTACATTTGAGGAATAACATTCTCAAAATTCAATCATTAATCCACAATCAATTCTCATCACCCCGATTCCAAAACATGATTAAATATGCCTGGTGGAAAAGTGGATATATTGAAGAAAAACCAGATAGATGTGAAACGCCTGTTGATTTCTGTTTAAAGAATTGCGGTACAGTCTGCAAAATCTGCAATAACATTGCAGTAATAAAATGTGCGTGATGTACTAACTCTCTGTGGAGCATTTTTTTGCGATAGAAGATCAAGCTATTTCTCATTATTGCCATGAATATAAAGAATAATGCTAATTATCATGGAATTTATACTCATAGACTATGAAAAGAAATTATGAAATCTTGCCTTCACTGACTGGATCTCGACCATATCTTGTCTTTACTGGCTGGATTTCGCTCACATCTTGCCTTCACTGGCTGGATCTCGACCATATCTTGCCTTTACTGGCTGGATTTCGCTCACATCTTGCCTTCACTGGTTGGATCTCGACCATATCTTGCCTTTACTGGCTGGATTTCGCTCACATCTTGCCTTCACTGGCTGGATTTCGATCACATCTTGCCTTATTTGAATGAATAATTAACTTTTAATTCCTTTATTGATCGAATTATTGACTGATCTTGCCTTAATTGGTTGGATCAATGAACAATTTTAAATTGCAGAGGCTTGTTTTATTTACAAATCACCAACGTTCTGAATGTAAAATTTTACGCTCTATAGATTCTCAGGATGAAAAGTAAACTACTCCCTTTGAAAAACATGAAATGATTTTCAAATGACCTTGAAAATCGACCTCAAGGTCGACTTCAAGGTCGCCATCAAGTGCATCACTTTGAACTCTACAACTTTGGTCCTAAGCACTTTTTTCAGAAAATGTATCGTTTCAGAAATAATTAGCCATAACTGTTTCCACCTCCAGGGGTTGAGGGGTGCTTTCTACCCCTAAAAAGCGTGTTTAGCCGAAACAAAAAAACACGTATTTAATATTTTTCGGTGTTTAATAAGTATGTTAAGTTTCATTCAAATCGGTGAGTATCAGTTGGGTAGTGTTACTTGTCAGACACGCCGTGCAGGCAGGAAAAACCAACTTCGCCGTTTAACCGCGCGACTCTACTATCCGGCATCATCAAGTGAATATTCAAATCTTATCGGCACCTACTATCATAACGACTCAGAATACGACAACCTATTTGACGGAACCGCGCCGTTCGATGTTAATAATAAAGACGTTAAACTGAGGAAGTGGCCAGCGCAATTGACTCCAATCGAAATCGAGAACCCTCGTATTCCGAGACACGACATCCCGGACAACGATCCTCGTCGCACCCGGTACTTGCAAATTAGGGCAGACATCCTGCACACCCACTACGACGCGCCTACTCCAGAGCATTGGGGAACCACTGTCCACTCCCTAGAGATCGACTAAGATAAGTCTCAACTATTATAAACAATTGGAATAAATAATAAAACTTAACGTTAAGATTCTAGTACTAAAAGATAAGACTATTTGCCGTCACGAATAGCCAAATTATCGAAATACTTTCAAACACATACGTGTGTATATAATTATTGTTTAAACATGTTTTAAATTAATATTTTCTACGAATTCTGAAATATAACTTTACACGTGGTCTCTAGAATATTCGTAAAGACTCTTGGAAAACTCAGTTTTCCAAGGGCCATAAAAGTGAAACTCTGTTTTTTTACCTAGGGTCATAAAACTGATCCTTAGACCCTTGATAAAAAAAGGGGTCTCGACGATTTCTCTTTTGCAAACTAAGCGAACGTAACACACTTAATGAACATTCTAGAATTCCGAATAAAACAACGTGAACGTTTTATTCATTTATTTAAATTCCATTTATTTAAATAATTCACCCATGTGCCCAATAAAGCCTCAGTACTTTACCGCCCCGCACATCTTGGCTCTTCCCGAAGAGGAAGAAGAGCCTATTGAACAAGGAACCTCTTACTGCCAAATATAAGTCGGGTTTATTAATGAAGAAACAAATGCCGCCCTGTGCGTAGATTGCCATATGCGCTTACGCGGTACTGCTCGAAACGAATGGCTGAACATTGCTAAACATTTGCTCGTAATCGGTAACTTACCGACCGGAATAATTTGCTCGGTGTGTAACTTCCATCGACTGTCGGTAACTCGCGACCCTCAACTCCACTGTTACTGTTGTCAGATAGCTTACCTACGGTACATCAACGGCGAAGAAACCTTTCGTATCGACACCGATGGTAACATCGTGATTACTATTTTCCATTCCGTCGATGATTCCCTCCAACGTTTTCAGGATTATATTCGATAATACCCCAAACTCCTGTGTAACATTTGCAACTCTCTCGTACGAATCCTAAGGCGACACCCTCCCATCCGCAAGACATTGAACCATTGCGTGTAACCTGGGCGGAACACCCTTCGTCGTGGGGTATCCCCAGAAAAGTTTTCCGAAATACAACGTTGTTCAGCGCGATAGTCCGAGCACGTGGCGATAATTATTTCTCGCGAATTTCACTCCGTGACTGCGCCCCGGACGTATCAGGCGGCCGAGAGTGGGTGACGCTCGGTGTGGCGGTGGCGTTACCCCGTAATAGGAAGTTCCTAGACGTTACGCAGCGTCTCTCTTAGTCACTAGGCTGAGTTAGGCATCATGGCCGGCACTGGCGCGCTATTCAAACAGCGCTTAGAGAACTTAGAATTTATTTCATATGAAAGTAAAAATTTTATGTGACCGGACGTGACACTGCAACCGCAGGTACGAGTGGAAAGGATGGCCACAGCTACGACCAGCAGGGAGCCAGCAAATCCACTCAAACATCAGCCAAGCCCGTCTACGGAGGTGAAGACGGCCGAAGGGGTCCCGACAGACCAGATCCGGGACCTGGGAAAGAGATCAGCCGCTGCCGACTTCTTCTGAGGTAACTAAGTGACAGGAGATAAACAGTTACCGACAGCCGACGGTCGGTAACTAACCGACCCGAGGAAAAAGACTTTACACGTCGAGCCTGACAACTTACCGACGGACAATAAGTGACCGACTGTAAAGTGAACACTAAAAAACTTACCGATTTACCGACCGAGCACAGTCGGTAAGGTTACCGACACTCGAACTTACCAATGGTACTTACCATTGCGGAGTTAACCATATTATATTTAGTTTTTATTTAATTATTAATTATTATTAATTGCGGTATAATTAAGCGGTTATTGAACTGTAAGCGGTTGGATATAATAAGCGCAAACGATATAATATGTATTTAGAGTTTAAGACGCGTATGCGTGATTGTAGGAGGCGCAGGCGCAAGGAGCTCTCCATCATGCGGAGTGGGGGCTCGGATATATAGGGAGAGCCGAGAGAGGGATCGAGGCTCTTGCTCTCGCGACCACCGACGTGGAAACAAGCATGAGTCAAGTCGTGCAATCTTAACAATAGAATTTTTATTTTATTTGTGCGAATATATTTTATTTTGTTTTTGGATGTGACGGGAGAGATTTATTTTATATTAATTTTAAATAAATATTTTATATTTATAATATAAAACCGAATGCTCGTTCATTTATCCATAAACGAAATCCTGTGCGTGGTGACGTCTTCGGTGAATCCTGGACCCATAGACTGGAAGCTGCCACATCCTGGTGGTTCCTGAAACAATAATTAATACGATTAATTATTAACAAAGCGTGTGACGCGAGTGTTGCGTCATTGCATATGACGAACAAAGGTGACAGTTGGATGACGTCATCTTGTGCCTTTGTCTCTGACAAAGGAAGCTACGCAGTAATCGCGAGCAGTGAAGCAGTAAAGGTGCTCATCTGTAGAAGGGGTTCTCATCCTGGGGATCCAAAAGTCTTGTCTGGAGACAAGGTAAACTAAGTAGCAGTGGTGATCATCTGGAGCAGGGGTTCTCATCCTGGGGATCCAGAGGTCTTGTCTGTGGACCAGGTAGACTACGCAGCAGCGGTACTCATCTGGTGAAGGGGTTCTCATTCCGGGGATCCAGAGATCTTGTCCGTGGTGTAGAGAAACGGACTGGCGACCGTGTTAAAGGTAGGAAAACTACCTAAACAACATAACTCCCGAACTCTCAAGACCCATCGTCCGGTCACAGTATTATTGTGCTCGTCTACGGGGAATTTGATACCGTAACCGCGAATCCTGTTTTGGAAACGAAATCCGGTGTCCCGTGTCTGTGGGAATATCGCGCGGTAAAGTAACATAACCCAGTAGAAAAATATATCAGAGATTCTTTAGAATTGACGCTGTATTACTTTCGAATTGGCGACCGTGACAGGACGTTGCTACCCAAGTGTCGTGAGTGCTTTACGAATACGTGTTCACGCGGTGAAGTCGAGTAACGAGCGTGACGAAATAACCGTGTTCGATCGTGCGTAGCGATACGGCAATAGTTAACGGTAGAGCCTGATACGTGGACATAGCATAATGACCGACAAAGACGAGAGAGAGTGTGAGGAGAGAGCGAGCGAGATCGCTACGAAAATCCCGGGACCGGTGAAGCATTCGCCGATTCGTGGGGAAAATATCGCGAAACTCGTAACCGGTAGTCAAAACGAGAGTGCGACGGACGCGAGCGAGGACGCGAATGATGAGATTACGTCGCGATATACGGAAGTACGCGAAGAAGTAACGACGCGTTCGAAGTCAACGTTGAGCGCGGAAGAGATGTTGGGTGTCAAGTGCGCGGAAGTAGATATGCTGCGTGCACAGTTAGACAAAGTGACAGGTAGGTTAGGAAGGATGATGACAGAGTCGTCCAAGACAATTCCGAAGTCACGACTCGATAAGGAAGGAAGGGACTTGACCGGCGGGCACGCCGGTAAAGTAGATAACTACCAAACCGATCCAACAGTCGGTAAGGTAGGAACTGACCGTATCATGCGAGTCAGGCAGGGCATGGTCGGTAACGAATCGACGAATGATAAGTTATCGACAGTGTTGAGGTCAATTAGTAACCGACTAGACGCGATTGAGGCTCGAGGTAAAGGAAACGTGACCGAAGCGAGACGCGCCGAGACTAAAAGGGTCCGCGACACAACGTCGAGCGATGAAGAAGTTTCCAGGGGTCCGTTCGTAACTATAGGTGAAAATACGATTGTACGAGCTAAGTTACCGAGGGGGGGTTGGTTAAAGAACCCATTCGAGGAACTAAAGTTCACCGGGAGAATTGACGCGCAGAATCCTATCAAATTTCTACGGAAATTCGAGAATATCGTAAAGTACGAGGGGGTAGACGAGCGTGACCAGCTCTACTACTTTGGTAGGTGCATGCGTGGCGCGGCAGCCAGCTGGCATGAGATCCGCGATCCCGACGATATAGATGACGCGAAAGAAGCGTTCAAAGACTATTTTTGGGGCGAGGAACAACAGGCGCGATTCCGCGAAGAGGTATACAACGGGAAGTATAAATACGATTCCGCGATCTCGATGTCGGAATACGCGTTAAATGTATCCAAGCAAGCCAAATATTTGTCATCGCCAATGGCGGATCACGAAGTTATAAGATGCGTAAAAAGGCATTTTGGCGAAACCGTGGCTAGGGAAATTAGACCGACTACGGTAAAAACAGTCGAAGAGTTTATAAAACTACTAGACGAACTAGATTATGAGCGTAAAAGGATACAAGCGCAGAAACCGCGTACCGAAACGCCGAAAACTAAATCCGAATATCCGAATAGGGATAGGATAAATAACAAACGATTCGCAAACACGAGTGAGCGTAATCAAACTAGCGCGAAACCTAATACGGGTTATCAAGCTAATAACGCGAAACGCGAAAATTCGGAATATACGCCAAATACCGCGAAAACCTCAGAACCAATAGAAAGTGTCGATAAAATGGGCAATAAAGGGTCAACAAATACGACAAGAGCGCCGATAAGAAAGCATTCAAACAAGTGTCGGTAAAAAACGATCTTGCTCAGCGAAAACAAGTAGCGACTATCGATACGAGGGAAGAGACGAGCGAAGCGGAGGACGACGTAGAACCCGATAAGAAAATCGCAATTATGAGAACAAAGGAAATAATTCGCGAAGTAGACGATCTATCTAAGGAGGATCAAGGAAAAACCAACGCGAGGGCGATGCCGTACGCGGAGGTAAAGATAGGAGACGTGTCGGTAAAAACGTTAATCGATACCGGAGCACAGATATCCGCGATAACTAAAACATTATACGATACGTTAACCCAAAGAAAGATCCCAATGAGGATCATACCGATAAGGAAATTTTCCTTGGTAGGAGCGTTTTCCGACCGAGGACAGCCAATCGCGAACCGAGTACAGTTGACTTTCCTTTTAACAGGTAGAGAATTTACGTACGAGGTATACGTGGTTAAGAACTTGTCATACGACATGATTCTAGGGCATGATTTCTTGTCCGAACAAAATGCGACCTTACGATGCGACGTAAGACTGTTTACAGTAGATTTTCCGGAAGGAGAAGAACCGATTGTCGAGTTAAACGCGATAGATATAGACACCGCGGAGAGGCAATTAAAAATAATAATCAACAACAACGGCGAGTTGTTCGAAAACGTGATAGGGTGCGTGACGCATTACCGACACGAGATAAAAAAGAACACCGATAAACCGTACAAAGCTAAAATATATCCTGTACCAGAGGTACATAGGGATCGGGTGCGCGAACATTTAGCGGAACTCGAAGACCAGGGTATAATAGAAAAGGCCACGACTCAATACGTCAATCCAGTAGTGATAGTGGTAAAGAAATCTGGTGATATTAGGCTCTGCGTAGACGCGCGCGAACTAAATAAAAGAATGACGAATGACCACGAGCAACCTCCGACGATCGACGAAGTTTTCCGCCGAATAGGCAACAAAAACTACTTTTCGACATTGGACGTGGCCAAAGCGTTCTGGCAGATTCCTTTAACGAACGAAAGCAAGCGTTACACCGGATTCATGTTCGATAACAGATCTTACGTATTTAAACGTCTACCGTTCGACTTAAAAACGGCGGGTGCCGCGTTTACACGGGCGATGCGAGCGGCGATAGGAGACGAATGCGACGCGTTCACAATCGCGTATCTAGACGACATTCTGATCGCGTCGAACACAATAGAGGAACATCTGTTCCACGTCAATTACGTACTAGAGAAGTTACGTAAAGTAGGATTTCGGTTGAACCGGGAAAAATGCGAATTTCTCAAAATCGAAATAACATTTTTAGGTCACACGTTCGATAACGTGACTGCCGAGATGAACGAAAGCACAAAAACCGCGATTAGGAATTTCGAGAAACCGAAGAACAAAAAAGCCATACAAGCTTTCCTAGGTCTTGTAAATTGGGATCGCCGTTTTGTAAAAAATCTATCTAGATTGACTAAGCCTCTAGAGAATATGCTGAAAAAAGCAATAAAATTCCAATGGACGGACGAGACGCAGCAAGCGTTCGAGTCAATAAAACAGGCGTTCGAAGACGCGAATAGATTATTCGTAATCCGTCCGGGATTAAAATTCGGTATGTACATCGACGCGTCCAAATACGGGTTAGGCGCGATGTTGTACCAATACAGCGACGATGAACCGGAAAATAAATTCACAATAGCCTATGCGAGCCGTAGCCTCAAAGGGGCTGAATTAAACTACACGGTGACGGAGATAGAATGTCTCGCATTGGTGTGGATCTTGAGAAAATGGCACACTACGTTGCTAGGCCGACATGTCAGAGTTCATTCCGACCATCGCGCGCTTAAATTTATAAACGCATGCGTGGACGACAGTTCGCGAGATGGATCACGTTCCTAAACGAATTCAATCTCGAAATAATACACGTACCGGGAAAAGAAAACAAAATCGCGGACACACTGTCGCGTAATAATATCAAAAACGGTTACGTAAAGAAGGAGGAGAAAACTAAGCGCATCGCAGCGATAAGCAAACCGAACGACGACACCGAAACGTCAAATTGGTGCGAAATCATTGCGGAAGCGCAATGGGCGGACGAGGAACTGTTAGAACAAACTCGCGAACGTCCATACAATTTCCTAGAACGCGAAGGTTTAATTCGATTAAATAAAACAGGCGGAGATCGAGTAATTGTACCAGAATCCATTAAGTGGAAGATAGTAGATAGGGTACATAATTACCTACTGCATTTTGGTACCGACAAAGTTACCGACTTCGTGGAACGATACATGTCGATATTAAATCTAGAGCACGTGGTACGAGACGTACTAGCGTCCTGTGAAGCGTGTCAAGCCACGAAGTACTATACCCGACCGACGAGGGGTACCGAGTACTATATATTACCTGAAAAACCTGGCCAAGTAATTTCTTTGGATTTATTTGGACCACTGCCGCAAACTCCACGCGGAAACAAATACATACTGGTCTTAATGGATCAGTTTTCTAAATTAACGCGACTCTTTCCGTTAAAGAATCAGAAATTAGACTCCATAATGGATTGCTTGCAATTAGAGTACTTTCCAACAGTCGGTATACCGGACGAAATACTTACCGACAACGCGGGTCAATTTATAACGAATAGATGGCGAGAGTTCGGGACGGAAATAGGGTTTTCCATTCGAAAAACGTCGCCATATAACCCTCAATCGAACCCTGTCGAGAGGGTTATGCGAGAATTAGGCCGAATTATTAGGCTATATTCGCACGAGAGACAAACAGGATGGGACAAGATCGTCAAACGCGCGGAGATCACAATCAACGCAACGACACACCGAAGTACGGGTTACCGACCGGTGGATCTACATCCTAACTACGAAGATGCACTGCATATCGATCCTAGAATCAGCGCAACGTCGATGACGAAGAGGAGGACATCGATCAAACCGAGGAGGAAGAAGATCTAGAAGAAAAAATCAACAGGGCAGCCGATACACTCAAAAAGAGGGCCGACCAAAGAAAGACGCAAACCGACAAGCACGGAGAGGCTAAGCCATTCAATTCGGGCGATAGGGTTTGGCTTAAACTACATCGAAGGAGCGATGCCAGTCGACGGTTGACAAAGAAGATACATCTAGTCTTCGAAGGACCATACACCGTACGACAGGAAGTACGTCCAAATACTTACGTGTTGGAGGACGAGGAGGGGAACAGTCTAGGAACGTTCAACTCCAGACAACTGAAACCGCACCGCGAGGCAAAACTAAAGCCCGAGATGCAGATAAATATGTTGACAACCGATAAACCAGTCGGTAAAATTCAACACAAACAAATCGACAGATTTATCAACGATCTGAAAGATCAAGACGAAGCAACAAGGGAGGAGGAACTTACCTGGAGCGAGCCGGAAGGAAACTCAACGCCGATAGATGTGGAGATCACAGACGACGAAGCAGGAACATCAACGGTGAGCCAGGAAGTCAGCCAGCAATCCCTAAAAAGAAAGAGAAGAGAAAAGATTAGCGAAAAGGGGATGCGCCATATATCAAGAATAACTAAGTTGATGTACGGAAACAAACAAATTCCGTTCACGATGGGTCTAGTAGAAGGTCAAGTGATGAAGATCTTGATGGACACACGTGGAGAATTTAATGTAATCACTAAAAAAGCAATCCAAAGAATTGAAAGTGATGGACACATCTTGGAGAGAATAAAAACTCCAAAAAAACATCCCAGCTTATCTGAAAAGAGAGAAGAAAATTAAAATCCGAGCAGTTCCAATAAAAATGGAAGCCTACGGAAGAGAATTAAACATAGAAGCAATGATCCTCGAAGGAGACGAACCATGTCTCATGATCGGGAGGATTACGCGAAGAGAACTAGCCAAAAAACTCAACAAAAGCAAATGTGCATCAATCGAGACACAATACGCTTTAACGAGATGGAGCGAACACATATCTTTGGAGTCCAGGGGAGCAGACAGCCAAGGTGACCAGAAGGATGTCCAGGAACCCGAAAGCAGCCAAGCTGACCAGAGGGATGACAAGGAACCCGGAGGAAGCCAATGTCAACCCCAAAACGACGGACGACATGGGAAAAAGCAAAGTGTGCGCGAAAGTGGTTTTCGTGTGCGCGAAAGCAGAGAAATTCCGGATCTATCGGAAATCCGAATTCCCGACAGTGCAAAAAGTGCATGCGTTGCGGAAAATTCCCAAGATAGCGGAAAACCGAATCAAATAAAAGATTTCGGCAAAGACTTAAAAGACATTCATAGAGACTTTAAAACTATCGTGAGAAACCAAAACAACCCGAAATTAATCGGAATTTAGCCTTAAGTCATATTGATTTAAGATACGATATTAAAAAGTCACTAGATTCTAGTGATAATATATTTAGAAAACGAAAGTCGACTAATGAAGTCGAAATAGTCGATGAATTAACAGATTCATCGTCAGAATCAATAATTTTAACACCTATCGATAACGAGATAAAAAGCGGTGCAATGGCGATGCTAAGTACCCAAAAGTTGAATAAATTGGTTGAAAATAAAGATAGAAGCAAAATTTTCAAGAATTTAGCTGAAATTAAAGAAGTTACTAGGGGAAAATCACCAGAATCTAGTGAAAATTCACAAACAAATAATTATGTAACACAAATATACGATTCCGAAAGGAAATATACCAACAATCCGCTAACAAATAAGAAAATAGCGGATAACAGCGTTAATAATAATAATTTAGCGTTTAAGAATATAAACAATAGTTCAAACTTTAATAATAAGTTAGAATTAAGTGAGAAATCGCGAGAAACTACGCAAAATACGATTTTTCAAAAAGTCACTAGTCTAGGGGAAAAAATTAATCGTATTAAGAATGAAGATAAAACTTCAGAACACACCCAGGATAGATGGCAGAAGGACAGCGATTGCAGCCACATGGAAACAAGCCCTGAGGTCAGAATTCAATATGGCCGTTTACTTGTGACAGCTAACAACACGTGCGACAAGTTATCAGAAGAATCCAAAGAAATCATGGACAAAGAGCAGCAATCCAGCGCTGTGCAAACGTTCTTCGAGGAAGAGGACGACGCATATAAACGAGCGTTGCAGATTATTCGACTCAAGGGAGTGAAAAGGCGAAGGGAGACCCGCACGCAAATGTTGCGAAAATTCGCCGAGGCAGAGGAGGAGCTCAATACATTTTCGGCCGAGGAAATCGACGAGCTCATAAAAACTGAAGACGAAAAAACGAAAAGGATCAACGCGATGATCATTTCGGCGATTAAAGCTCAAGGATTGTCGCAGCAAAAAGGAAGGATAGAAACGTGTGTCAGAATGCGGGGCGGGTCCATTGTCGACTTGACATGGGCAACCCGCCCCGCGGAAAGAATGACAAGAGGATGGAGGGTGGTAGCGGAGGCGGAAACTTTAAATGATCACAGATACAACATGTTCTCCGTTACCACCATCCCGAGAGAGGTCGCTGAACGCCGTAAAATCCGGGAAGCCAGCGCCAACAGGTGGACTCTCAGGAAGCTGAATGTGGACGATTTTATGACGGCCATCAACATGGAATTGATGGAAAGGGAGGATAGGGACCGGTGCTTGACAGAACAAGTGGAGTGGCTGTAGCGGACGCTAACAAAGGCGTCAGATGCTGCAATGCCAAGAGTCAAGCACCGGCCACCTAGGAAAGCATACTGGTGGTCGGAGGCCATCGCGGACTTGCGAAAAGCCTCCGACCATGCCAGAAGACAAGTGCTCCGTAGGAGGAGGCCCGCGCTAATCGGGACAGCCGAGTATGAAGAAAAGTGGAGCGTTTATAGAGAAGCGAGAGACGCTCTATGAATAGCCATAAGGAAGGCCAAGTCTGAAGCGTGGCAGGAGTTACTTGCCACGTTAAACAAAGACCCGTGGGGGCGCCCCTATAGGATGGTGCTAAATAAGCTCAAAGGAGGGGCGTCCCCACTAACAGAGACATTGGACCCTTGCTTTGTCGATGAAATAATAGACACCCTGTTCCCGACGCGGGAGTTGAATGAAGACCCAATCCCGCGAGTGGAGCAGGAGTGGGTCGGAGACGAGGTGGGGGTCACAGTGGGCGAGCTGAGGAATGCCATCCGGAAAATAAAGAAGGGGAAAACCCCAGGACCGGATGGTATTCACGGCAAAACCTGGGCACTAGCCCACACGGACTTGGCCAACCTTATGGCTAAACAATACTCGGACTGTTTCAGGGAAGGAACATTCCCCCAGGAGTGGAAGGTAGCACATATCGTGCTCCTTCCTAAAGAGGGCAGACCAAATACGTCACCATCGGCGTACAGGCCGATCTGTCTACTGAATGAGGCGGGAAAAATCCTTGAAAGGATAATCGCAGACCGCCTCGTTTATCATCTGTCTCGGGATGGTTCCGATCTTCATCAAGATCAATACGGCTTCCGCGCCGGGCGCTCAACGGTGGACGCGATACTCCGAGTGCGCTCGGTCGCGGAGGCCGTCATGGAGGAGGGCGGGGTGTTACTGGCTGTGTCGTTGGACATATCCAACGCCTTTAACACCCTGCCTTGGCACCGGGTGGGGGAGGCCCTATGTTATCATAGGATACCACCCTACCTGGTGACCATTATAGGAGACTACTTCCGGGACAGAGGACTAATATATGTGGACAGAGAGGCCAACAAGAGGGAAAGAAGGGCATCATGCGGGGTTCCACAGGGGTCGGTTTTGGGCCCCTTGATGTGGAACCTCGCGTATGATGGTATCCTTAGGTCTGCCCTCCCCCCCGGCTGCAAGACAGTGTGTTACGCAGACGATACACTCGTGATAGCCGGGGGGAACACCTGAGGGGAGTGTGTAGCGCGGGCCAACTTGGCAGTGGCACGAGTCACCAGAGCCATAAGGGCTCTGGAGCTTAGGGTGGCGCCCCAAAAGACGGAGGCGGTGTTTTTTCATAACGGAAGACACGGGGCGCCATCCAAATGCACAATCAGGGTGGAAAACGCCCCCATAGAGGTAGGGGCCCACATCAAATACTTGGGCCTCTACCTGGACAGCCGGTGGACCTTCGGCGAACACTTTCGTCGATTGGTCCCGAGGATGGAGAAGGCGACCATATCGCTATGCCGCCTTCTCCCAAATCTGAGTGGACCGGACGAGAGTGTTCGTCGTTTATATGCGGGTACGGTGCATTCAATGCTCCTGTACGGAGCCCCGGTATGGGTGGAGAAGCTGTGCGCCACTCGCAGAATAAGGGACTCGGTGAATCGAGTCCAGAGGCGAGTGGCGTGTAGGGTATGCCGGGGCTACCGTACAGTGAGTAGGGTCGCCGTGGGGGTGCTCTCGGGAGTGCCCCCAGCAGAGTTGTTGGCTCGCATGTACGCCGAGGTATACTGGCGTATATGCGAGCTGAAGGCGGCGGGCGAGATAGTCACGGACCGTACCCGTGAAGTGTTGAGGGTCCACCACAAACGAGTCCTCATTAATAGATGGAAGGGCAGCCTACGGGGTCCAGGGCTGCCCGGAAGGAGGACCGTTGAGGCTGTCCTGCCCTGCTTCGAAGAGTAGTTAATCAGGGCACATGGGGGCGAAAGGACTGACCTGGTGGCTGCAGTGGGACGGGACCTTACATTGCCGACAGTGGTGTCGGCAATCGTGGGAGCAAAGGAAAGATGGAAGGCATTCTCCTCCTTTTGCGAGGAAGTTCTCTCGCAAAAGGAGGAAGCAGAAAGAGAGAGGGAGAGGGCCGGGAGAGATAACCCCCGACCCTCGGAGGAAGAAGCAGAAGAGAGACATAGACGCGGGATGAGGTCTCCGGGGGGGCTGGGGACGTTTAAGTCCCAGGGCTCCCCCCGTGGACCTCACGAGAAAGGGGGGCGCGGACGCGTCGCCTAGGCGGGGTCGGCGCGGCTGCGCCCCCGAACGGGCAACCCCCCCGGTTGCGGCCGAATCCTAACTCCCAAGGGAGTGGAGGGAGCCGTAACCGGGGAGGCCGAGGGGAGGGGTCGCTCGTCTGCGGGGTCGCGCTTTGCCCGGCACTGCGGGGCGCGGCCCCTCCCTTCTCGGACGTAGATGCGGCGGGAGGGCCCTCTCACCGGGAGCCGAAAGGCACCGGTGGGAGGGCATCAACGCCGTAGAGGGGGTCCCTCTCCTTCTGAGAGGGCCCCCAGGTGAGGGCCTCCGGGGTTGGATGCCGAATCCTCTATCCCCTTTGGGAAGGGGAGGGAGCACCACTCCGGCGGCGGGGGGTGGCGGCTCGAGCGGGCTACTCGAGCCGTGACCCCGCCCCACAAACTTTTGGGAGGGCGCGGCGTGGGGTCGGTGTCGCCCTGCGCCGCAACCGCGTACAGTCCGCGCGATGGCGGAGGGAGAGTACCGTCCCCTTCAGGGGCGGTGCTCTCCTCGAGAAGGATAAAGGCGGGGGGGGCGGCGAGACGGCATGAGATACCAGCATCCTCGCCGTCCCCCACCAAACGCCCGAGTAGGACACCCGCTGTGGTTTTAGTGAGGTAGGTCTTGGGCCCCCTGACCGATCCATTAGTGGATCGGCCAAGGGGAACAAGGAGTCCCACATAACCCTCATCCCCTACCCGGGGGATAAGGGTACCATGATGGTTTCCACAGCGATACAAAAAAAAGGGGGGGCTAGGGATGCAGAGTCTTCGGTCGTTGGAGAGGGTTTTAATGGTAGAAGCTCTTTTTTGTTGTTCTTTCCTCCGTCTGCTGGTCTTCCAAGGTGTAACAGGACGTTTGTCACCGAAGTCCAGATGGCTCCCAGGAGGTGCAAACTCCATCCGTATACAGAGTGGAGTGCGTAATCATGTATCAGCGTATCAATAATTAACTTGGCGAGGCGTCCAGCGAAGACTCCGAGTACTCCGGCGCTGGCTAATCCAAAGTTCATGAATCCCTTCTATAGACGAGCTCCGGTGTTTTCTGCTAGTTGATCGAGTGTTTTCTCGTCTAGCAGATTTAGCTTGGAGAAACTTCTCGCAGGGATTTCTTGTCCCATTGCTACTCTAGCGATTGTGTTGAGCATGGAGGGTTTTTCCATGGGGAACATGATATGATCGCGGAGGCGATCGAGGTCCTCGTTGGTATAGATGCCGCTAGAGGCGACTGAATCGGGACTCACGTATCTCCACGACGGCTTGGTTAGTGGTTGAATCGTTGGCGGCGCTACGGATTCCACTGGCCTCGGAGTTAAGCGATACCAGGTGTTGTGTACCTGATACATTGCCGGAAGCAACTCGTGTTAATCCCTGGGTGTTCCTGTTTTGGTAAGTATTCTTGACCTTGGTAACAGGAAGAGGGATTTGTTTTGGTGGGTGACGGGGAGTTCGTTGTAGCAGTTTTCAGCTTGCCGTACTCGGCACTCCACCGGCACGCATTTGATTAAATGGAGGACTTCACCTGCAGTAATGGCGGTGTAGCCTGGCGCCTTCATGATTCGGTGTGCCATCTCATCTGGGGCGATGCTGGCGAGTGAGAGGGCGTTCTGAAGAATTTGTCTCTCTAAGGCACATTTTTGCTCCATTATGTCTTGATACAATTGTGTCAATTGTGTTTTCAAGTGTTTCTCTACGTAATAAATTTAGAATTTACGTAAGAAAATATATCGAGGTTATCGATCGGGACTCTAAAGCGGCCTTTGAACGCGTGTCCAGGTTGAGTTTCGAGAATACAGAGTTTGGGGTGCTCCGTTCTCAAAATTTTATATCCGCACACGTTTATCTCCGTTGTTCGTGCGAATGTGGTCTCCTGAGTGGTGACCATGTAGACGATCGGAGTGTCCCTCTGTGTAGGTTTCGGTGTGAGGCGGTATGCTAAACCTTGGTAGAGGACGTCGTAACGATTGAAGTGGCAATTGTCGCTGGGCAGCATGACCAATAAGTAGTTTTGCCGTCTGCGTCGTTGCATTCTCCTTCAGCTACGTTACATCGAGCACCGCAGGGTAATATCACCTCGTTGGTGCTGTGTTTGACAGGCAACTCCAGTCTTCGAGTGGTAATTTTTATCGAAGATTGCTCGACCACGTTATCCCAAGTACCGAACGGGTCGCTGAACTGAGTTCCTGAGCACATTCCGTCGGTTCTGATGACTCCTGCAAATGTCAGGCTGCGCTGGTTGATGGTATTCACCTTGATATCTTCGATGTGGCCGTTGTTTCCCAAAAAGATGGTTCCGGTATCGTACAGCTTTTTGCACGTTTCGGCTGACACCTCGTGGATGTATTCGCGTCTTCCGTTTTGTACCACAGATATATGCGAGTACATCCCGCAGTAATAAATGGTACGGTCGATTTCGATTTTACATTGAAATCCGATGGTGTAGTCGAACTCGCTTAGTTGCAGCAGCTGTATGTATATTTCTTCCTTGTCGGGCTCGATATTGTCTATTTGGCTTTCCCCGATGTCCGTGAGGTATAGCGAAGTGATGTTTAGGCCGTGGCCTCCACAGTCATAGCCTATTAGCCCATTGGAGGTTGAGGCTAACAGTACGGTTATAGCTAAGATGGTTACGTAGGTCTTCATTCTACTGGGGTTGACTACTGGCCGGTCCTCCGCCGGGGCATCCAAGATATAGTCGTCTGGTTCGGAGTGGTGGTTTTCCTGGGTGGGGGCCCGATGCGGCTAGGCCTTTAATTTATCCTCGTGTACAATTGTTGTCTTAATTCTACTTATAGCTAACTTGACATTATGATTCCCTAAAAGATTAATTATTTTATAAGGACCCGTATATTGGTCGCCTAACTTTCCTTTGCTCGGTTCTTTCAACAAATATACATAGTCTCCTGCTCTGAATTGTCGAGTATTAACTCTACGGTCATAATAAATTTTTGATCTTTGTTTAGCGGCAATTAGGTTTTCGCGGGCGATAGCCTGGATGTCTGTTAATTTGTTAAAAAGAGTTGTGAGATAGTTAGCATAGCTTTCATCCGCGACGTCGGCGACATCAGGGTTGCTGGAAGGTGCCCTGGCTATCCTCCCGAAGACTAACTCGTGAGGGGTGTATCGCGTTCCCTCATGTACGCTCGTATTATAGGAGAATGACGCTAATTTTAATTATATATCCCACTCATTATTTTTGTCTACGTACTGTTTTAGGTATTCCCACAAAACGTGGTGGGAGCGCTCTATTGAGCCATTAGATTGCGGCCTATAGGCCGTAGTTTTAAAGAGTTTAATTCTAAATTTCTTCGCTATATTGCGCATTAAGCTATTTAGAAAATGCGATCCCTGGTCCGTTAATATAGTTTTCGGTGCTCCGAAAACGCATATTAGTTCATTCGTGAATGCATCTGCTACGTTGATCGCGTTTGCATGTTGCAAAGGGATCGCTAAAGAATACTTAGTTAGGAGATCTTGTACAGTGAGTATATACATGTTGCTAACTCGCGTAACGGGTAATGGACCCATGATGTTCATCGAGACCTTGTCGAAGGCCGCGTCAGGTGTATCCGTCAATATCATGGGTTGTCTGATCTTTACGCGGACCAGTTTCTTTAATTGGCAAGGGCGGTAATTTTTGATGAACCTTTGGATATCGGTTTTCATGCCGTTCCATTGATAGCGCCTTTTCATATGTTGGTAAGTTTTGGAAATACCTTTATGGCCGCCAATCGCCGAGTTGTGGTTTTCGGCGATGATATTTTCTCTCTCGTCCTCCGGTGGGACGGAGATTTCATTCCTACAATTGAATATTTTTACATTGGTTTCGCTTAAGACGCGCGTTAGCAACGAGTATACGGTATCCCAAGGGACATTATCGATGTCGCCTCTGATTATCGAGATAGACGACAGCTCCGATTCTCTGACGACGTCTAAAAGCGATCGAAATGATTCTTTTAGTATCTCTCTTTCCATAGCTCCCGATTCGCGTTCTTTAATGACAAGCGATATAATTTGGCGGTTCCCGTCGCAGTTTATTCTTGCCCTGGCTAGAGCTGCTCCTCTAATCATAGGCAAGGATTTACTTTCTTGGAGTATGTGAGCTCCGCGGTCGATTGGTACGCCTTGTTGTGTGACGAAGATAACAAGGTTATCTTTTCGTGTAGAGAAGTTATCTGGAATCGGTACCACTTGTGGTCCCATTCTAGTTCCTTGGACGAATGGTTCGTTTATGTTGTCAAAAATCGGGGCGTCGTCGCTAAGGTCGGAACTATTGTCGCTCTCGGCCTCGCTTGTTTCGCTCGATTCGTCATTAACTTCGGTTTCGCTAGAAGATTGCGGGTTCGGCGGATCGTCTATGTTGTTTTCTGCTCGTTGCGGCGCTTCCTCGGTTTCTCGAGGTGTTTCTTTGGTTTTCTTTCTTTTATGATTGAATAATGACTCTTCTGAGCTAGAGAGCTCTCGAGTCTGTTCGAGGGGTAGAATTTGTTCTATTTCGTTTAGTTTAGCTAAAGAGTTAGATTGAATAGGATTTCGGGAGAGTGCGTCGGCGTTATCATTGATTTTACCTGGCTTACACACTACGTTATATTCGTATTCCGCGAGTTTAAGACGCCATCGGATGAGTCGTGAGGTAGAATCTGTTGCGGAGTGTATCCATACCAGCGGTCTGTGATCCGTGACTAGCCTGAACTTCCGTCCATATATATATTTTTCAATTGTCGAGTAGTTCTTCTCTGCGTTGTTTAGTAATCGAGATGTGTATGCAATGGGCAGATCTTTACCGATTTCTCCCTGACTCAGGACTCCTCCGACCGCGTACCCTGAAGCGTCTGTTGTGACGACGAAAGGTCGCGTAAAATCGGGAAATTGGAGGATGGGTTTGGAACATAGTGCGTCGCGGAGTTTCGTAAAGGCTTTTTCTTGTTCATCCCTCCAGATAAATGGTTTGTCCTTCTTTAATAAGTCGGTAAGAGGTCGTGCGATTTTAGAGAACTCGGGGATCAACCTAGGATAATAGCCAGCCAGACCGAGGAACTGTTTTATGTTCTTTGCCGAGGTCTGGGGAATTCTTTAACCGCGAGCAACTTAGACTGATCTGGTTTTACTCCTTCGTCACTGATTATGTGATCTAGGTACCCGACCTCTTTACGTAGAAACTCGCATTTATCTGGTTGGAGTTTTAAGTTAGCCCTACGCAATCTTTCGGCCAGTTTGTTGAGTTTGATTTCATGTTCGCGTAATGAGCTCGCGTACAATACTATGTCATCGAGATATACAAAAAGTTCAGTTCCCTGTAGTCCGCATAGAACCTGGTCCATGAGTCGCTGAAACGTCGCTGGAGCATTCTTTAAACCGAATGGCATTCGTTTGAATTCGTAATGCCCATGAGGTGTTGAGAAAGCCGTCTTTTGCGCGTGCGACTCATGCATCGGTATTTGGTGGAAACCGGACGCGAGGGCAAACACGCTGAAGTATTTTGCGCTCCCTAACTGGTCGAGGATTTCTGTTATATTTGGTAGCGGGTACGCATCGCCTATCGTTTTTTCGTTTAACGCTCGATAGTCGACGACCATTCTCCAACGCTTGTTTCCCTTTGAATCGGGCTTTTTAGGGACGATCCACAGGGGCGAATTGTAAGGAGACTCCGAGGGTTTTATTACGTCGTTGTCTAATAATTCTCTAACCTGTTTGTTTATCTCGTCCTTGTGGATCGGCGGGAATCGGTACTGTTTAGTGTGGATCGGTTGGTCGTCGGTTGTTGGGATTTTGTGAAACATTTTGTCTGTGTAACCTAACATCTCGTCTGGTAGGCGGAATAGGTCGTTATGTGTTCGTATCAAGTCGGTAACGTGTGTTAACTCTTCTTCATTTAAGTGTTCTAATCGGAGAAGCTCTCGGACGGCAGTGGCTCGGTCTTGGGTATGTTTGTCTGTTGCGAGAGGGGATATGGTAAATACCTTGCTCTTTTCGGTTGTAATATCGTTCTCGCGTTCGGCGGAAATTTGGTCGATCTCTTGTAGATCTATCGTCGGGACTACTAACTCGCGGTCGGTGTCGCTAGCGTTAATAACGTGAAGGTATGCTTTCCCATTTCGATTAATGACTATCGCTTCTCCGAGGAATACGTTCTCGCAGACGCTAAGACGCGGAATGTATCCTACTGCGATGTCGAGATTTTTTATATTGACATAGAATGTCGAGCGCGATCTGGCAGGCACTACTACGGTTTCGCGTTGGGAAAAAGGAATTCGAATATTTTGCCAGTGTACTGACCGATCTCTAAAATCGATACTACTAGCATCTCGAAGAAAATCGGATCCTAGGATCCCTTCTTGAGGAATTGGAAAATTGTTTGACACCGTGTGGACGTAGAGGGGATGTTCCATGTAAAGAACTTCGGCGGACCCGAGGGTTTTTATCTTTCCGTCTGTTATACCGCTAAGGTATAAAGGATCGTATTGTTGAATTTTCGTCTCGGGATGTAAGTTTCGGATTTTAATTAGACTAGGAGCGGCCCCTGTATCTATCCCTGTATCATGAATGTTGTTTCGTGCAAAAGCCCGCCAGCGACTAACGCGACGGTGGGCGTGTGCGAATGCCCTTGCAGATTCAGAGTTGCGATTCTGGCTTCTCGGTACTCGTCCCTTCGACTAAATTTACCGGGCGGGTCGTTTGAGGGGGAGCCCTTTGGCGAGGTGTACCCGACCTTCCCGCGGGGCTCAGCGCGTTTCCCGGCTCGTTCCTTTGCAAGTTGTTATTATACTCGCGTTTCCGGCATTCTTGGATTTCGTGGCCGCTGTTCTTGCAGTAACGGCACCATTTGTTGGGACCGTCGTTATGGCGAATAGGAATGTTAGTATTAGCATTCGTGTTATTATACGTTTGTCGTCTGTCGTTGTATGTTGGGCGCTCCTCTCTCTCTCGCTTTACGGGGGGTCTGACCGGATTGTTACGTAGCGTATTATTCGGGTAGCGATAGCGAAAATAAGTTTCGTTGCGGGGTGTAGTCTGGGGATATATTTGTCGAGAGTGTTCGTTACGCGGCGGTTCCGGTTCGCGGCGAACACGCGTCTTATATCGGTCCCGGTCCAGTACTTCTCATTTGCCTTAGCAAATGCCTCGGACGGGACGGAGTAGAGGCGTCTATCCATTTGTAGTCTATATTGTAAAGGCAACCCTTCGCAGAATGAACGCGCTGTCAGTTCATTGATTTTCAACGTCGTGTCGTCGTCTACGCGTCCTGTCACGCGGCGTTCAGCATCAAGGATCGCGGATCGGAGGTCTTTAACGCGACTGACGTAATCAAGCATATGTTCTTGGGGTCTTAAGTACACGGTACTGAGTTCCTCTTTATATTGATCGATAGTTCTTGCGGAGCCGAAAGCGATGTTTAATAAGTCGACCAATTGCGTAACGCTCTCGCAGGGTTCGTCCTCGACGGCATAGTAGGCGCGTCCGCGGAGTTTGTTGACCAAAAGCTTAGTAAGGTTGCGTTCCGAACTTGAGGGGATTATTTCTCTTGCGCGACGGCATGCCCGAGTAAATTGTCCTAGCGATACGTTATACCCATCGAAAGTAGGCACGGATTCTGTTGCCTCGCGAAAAGAGACCTTAGGGAGATGGGATTGTTCGGGAGGCGGTTTGATACGCCCGCCGGATTCGTCGAGTGGTGTCAAGAGTTGTCCGGAAAGTCGAATAGACGGACTAGGCTCTTGGCGTAAACGAAACACCTCCCGACGCAACTCGTCCATTTCGGTGAGAAGCGCGGTCATATCCTCAAGGGCGACGCCTTGGGCGTGAACTTCTGAGTTCTTTTGCATTTTCTCCTGGAGGAGTTCTATTTCGCGACCTCTTTTATCCTGTTTCTTCCGCTGATTTGCCAAGAAGATGGCTTCGTCTCTCAAACTATTTTCCCTGTCTTTTAACTGAGTTTCTTTCGTCCTAAGTCTATTTTGAGTTTCGGCTATCTCGGTTTCCTTCTGTTTAAGTTTCGCTTGTATCCCTGCTACCTCCGATTCGGCTACTTCTTTGCCTGCGTTTTCCCTTTCTACCGAATCTTCCTTATCCCCCTTATTCCCGCGCGTGCCAACCATATTACGGAATTTTTCTATCCCACCGCTGTCACCAATTTGTTACGTCGCGGCGTGAAATTCGCGAGAAATATAATAATTATCGCGGTCACGTGCTCGGACTATCGCGCTGAACAACGTCGTATTTCGGAAAACTTTTCCGGGGATACCCACGACGAAGGGTGCTCCGCTAAGGTTACACGCAACGGTTCAATGTCTTGCGGATGGGAGGGTGTCGCCTTAGGATTCGTACGAGGGAGTTGCAAATGTTACACAAGAGTATGGGGATATTATCGAATATAATCCTGAAAACGTTCGAGGCAATCATCGACGGAGTGGAAAATTGTAATTACGATGTTACCATCGGTGTCGATACGAAAGGTTTCTTCGCCGTTGATGTATCGTAGGTAAGCTATCTGGCAACGGTAACAGTGGAGTTGAGGGTCACGAGTTACCGACAGTCGATGGAAGTTACACACCGAGCAAATTATTCCGGTCGGTAAGTTACCGATTACGAGCAAATGTTTAGCAAAGTTCAACCATTCGTTTCGAGCGGTACCGCGTAAACGCATATGGCAATCTACGCAATGGGCGGCATTTGTTTCTTTAGTAATAAACCCGACTGATATTTGGCAGTAAGGGGTTCCTTGTTCGATAGGCTCTTCTTCCTCCTCGGGAAGAGGCAAGATGTGCGGGGCGGTGAGGTATTGAGGCCTTATTGGGCACATGGGTGAATTATTTAAATAAATGGAATTAAATAAATGAATAAAACGTTCACATTATTTTATTCGGAATTCTAGAATATTCATTGAGTGTGCTACGTTAGGTTAGTTTGCAAAAGAGAAATCGTCAAGACCCCTTTTTCTTTATTAGGGCCTACGGGTAAGTTTTATGACCCTAGGCAAAAAAAACAGAGTTTTACTTTTATGGCTCGTGGAAAACTGAGTTTTCCAAGAGTTTTTACGAATATTTAAGAGACCACGTGTAAAGTTATATTTCATAATTTGTAGAAAATATTAATTTAAAACATGTTTAAACAATAATCATACACGCACGTATGTGTTTGGAATTATTTCGATAATTTGGCTATTCGTGACGGCAAATCATGGACGTATGAATATATCTGGACGGAGCGTAAAGTTAGTTTTAGGGCGAGGGGATCGAGACTGGCGCGGCGGGGGATCGGCCATCTTCTTTGGCGACATTTTGGCGCTCTTTGAAATGTGACATATCATGATATTTTATTTCTACTTCTATTGCATGAGAACAGACTTTTATAGAATAGAACATTAATTCAACAATTGTGCGCAATTGAAAATAATTTTCTGTTTATATTAAAAGTTTATATCTTTTAATATAAATGATGCAAAATATGATATATTTTTATTGTTTGTATGGAGAACCATAATCCTCATATTTTGGCTTTTTTGAAATGTATTAAAACATTTTAAGCTATAAAGTCATAATTATATAAAATATAATTTATTAAAATTTTTGAAAAATTATTGAAAATAACTTTATACCTAAATATATTTTATACGTATATATATATATATATGAATTACACTCATGAACATTAAAATCAACTTTATTATAACAATATTGATCATATATATGTAATACCACGAGACCACTTTATAGCTAAAAGTGTTCTTAATTCGTTTAAAAAAATCTGAATCATGAGAATTACGGTTCTTCATATAAATAACAAAAATATATCACTGCAGCTCAGTTGGTTGATGAAAAAGAATTGTGTTATTGGATTCGGGGAAAGAAAGACTAGATTTTTATCATTAGCTTTGCGATAACTTTTATTGTAACAGCCGATTGCAACACAAAGCGGCATTTTTTAATATTTTCGTGTAATAAATTAATTTCGCACAATAAAATAATTCAATGACACTGTTCTATACCTATGGAGCAGCACTAATGTCGCCAGACAATATGGCGGCCCTCTCCTCCCCTAAAATCTTCACCCCCCGCGCCAGAAGGCTCCGTCCAGATATATTCATACGTCTATGCGGCAAATAGTCTTATTTTTAGTACTAGAATCTTAACGTTGAGTTTTATTATCTATTCCAATTGTTTATAATATTTGAGTCTTACCTTAGTCCATCTCTAGGAGGTGGACAGTGGTTCCCTAATGCTCTGGAGTAGGCGCGTCGTAGTGGATGTGCAGGATGTCCGCCCTGATATGCAAATACCGGGTACGACGAGGATCGTTGTCCGGGATGTCGTGTCTCGGAATACGAGGGTTCTCGATTTCGACTGGAGTCAATTGCGCTGGCCACTTCTTTAGTTTAACGTCTTTATTATTAACAGCGAACGGCGCGGTTCCGTCAAATAGGTTGTCATATTCTGAGTCGTTATTATAGTGTAACGGCCAGCGTCTCGCCTTAACGCCCGTCGCTGTCAGTCACTATTTTCTTTTTTTTCTTTAATTATTATTTTATTTTAATTATCTATCTTCTTCCTCGCCACCGATCTTTAAATCATATTTTACACAAGATTCCACTATAATTACATTTAATCTCAACGCGGTAATACGAATAAATCGCATCTAAATACTGCCGACAACAATCGAAGGAATACACAACATCGCGCCTGTCAACACTAGCAGACGACAAAGCGGCCATGATAGAACGAGAGAGAGTTTGGAGAGAAAGCTCTCTTCGATTAAAGCGGGAAAATTCAAATAGCCTAATAAAACGAATTATGCTCTTTTCCCTTTTTCAATGTTTAAACGTTAATATAATATTATTATTACTAGACCATTCACGTCCAGCAATCGAACTACGATATATAAACATATTTATAAAGATATTAATATATTAATAATTATATTAAGAATTACGTACGTATCATTTTCAGTGAAGTATTGCAAATAAGATAGTATATGTAAAACGCTTACATTCATATACATATATATATATATATTGTGTGCGTTAAAAAAGTTTTATATACACATATATATAAAACTTTTTTAACGCACACAATCAATTCAAGAATACACACATACAAGTGCATATATGAAACTAACGTAGCATACGCGTATAACATATACATATGCATCTACAGTATAACTCTTTATCGATAAAATCATGAACATAAAAATGCGAGATTCTAAACGCAAACAAACCAGAAGGATATATACATATTAACATCTTTATTTAGACATATTGTAACAAGAACAAATACTATCTTACATAATTATCAACTAACAATAGCTTAAGACCGACTCGAATATCGAAAACAGCTTAAAAATGCATATAAGTGTGCGATCCACAGACATACTGTTAAAATGAATAATTAACGAACAAACTAGACTTAAATTATTAATGCTATCAAGTTCACCTCAATATATATATGTTTACTAATATTAAAATGGTTATAACAACAAAAGAGAGTGCACACATACATGTATCTACATTAATTAGCGACCAACGATATTGATACCTTAACAAGGGCAATAACACAATAATATTTGTAGCCAATGTCATACAATTTAACGGTTTATTTCAAACGACGATAAACATACTTAATTACACGGTCTTAACGCTCTAAAGTACACGATAATAATAACATGTTTTCAATCTAAAACTCAAAACATCTTTAGAAATACAAATGTACTGCGCAAATATTCTAAGAAGTCAGCAAATATACCGAGAATGTTTATATTTTCGCGACACGTGTCTCATCGATACTGGTCCACGTATGACTATCGAAAGACTGGGGGTAGCCCAAAAATATGTATATAACCGCTCGCAAAGAAGTATAATAATCATTAAGAATCCAATTTCAGATCGATAAACTCACTCAGAACAGAATCGTTATATCGAAATCATTAAGAATCCAATTTCAGATCGATAAACTCACTCAGAACATTCAGAACAAAATCGTTATATCGAGATCATATTGAGAAACCAAAAAGCACACTAGCTTCTAGATACTATTCGTATTAATTAAGATAATTAAACAGTTATATTTATACACATAGCGATACTTATAAAATATATATATGTTGGATATATGTATAATCTAGCGAGTTCAAATAGCCCGCGCAACCAATTGAGTTAATGTAACTAAGTTGACGACAGTGATTGGCGGCGCTTCAGCGCTAGATATATTTTTCTTTTGCATGTGATTGCGCTAAGAAACTTTGTTAGTTAGTTCGTTCCTTTTCTCTCACTAAGCGACTTCACCTTTTTTTGTAACGTTTGTTCCGTTTATCAATAAAATAGTTCTGATATATAGAAGACTCTTTATATATAAAAGAAATAACTAATAGGTTATGGGCCCAGGCGCCTCAGGTTTAAGGAGAATAAAATAAATAAGCCAGGTACCTGTTATATTGGAATATTGAAATCGGACTTACAAAAAGGTTCGTCAGTGCTAGCCATAAAAGGAAGTAAATATGGCCGACTCAGCAGTACATTTGGCTTTCGAGAAGCTGGACGGTCGAGACAGTTACAATAACTGGAAATTCGGCATGAAGATGGCTTTGATCCACGAAAATTTATGGCATACAATTGAAGGTTATCCAGAGAAAGATTCAACGTCGGAGCCAGAAAGACAACGCAAGGACCAGAAGGCTCTAGCAAAGATTTGCTTGATGATCAAGCCATGTGCGTACGCCCATGTTCGATCGGCAGAAAGTGCGAGAGAGGCATGGCTAAATTTGCAAAAGGCATACCAAGACAAAGGACTGTCACGAAGGTTAACCTTATTACGTACACTTGCTGGAATTAAGTTGCAAAGTTTCAAAAATATGGAATCGTACGTAAATGAAATAATATCGGTTTCACAAAAACTAGCTGACATGGATGCTCCCTTAGATGATGAGTTCATTGCGGTTATTATGTTGAGTGGACTCACAGAAGATTATAATCCAATGGTAATGGCCCTGGAAAGTGCAAATGTAAGACTAACAAGTGACTTTGTAAAGGCTAAACTCCTGCAGGACACGAAGCATTCAAATAGTTCAAATTCTGATGACAAAGCCTTTTACTCGAAAGGAAATAAAACACACTATAAAAGAAAGACAGTAGTATGCTACAAGTGCAATAAAGAAGGTCATTTTAAGAGTGAATGTCCTACCAACAAAAAGGCTAATAAAATGAAGGACAAAGCAGCGGGTGACGCCTGCAAGAAGGACAAAGCGTTGTTTGTATCAAACGCAAAGGACTCAGCAACTGAAGAATGGTACGTAGACTCGGGTGCAACTACACACATATCCAATAGGAAGGATTGGTTACAAGACTACAATGAAGACAGAAATCACAACGTAACTGTTGCAAGTGGTCAGGCACTGAGTGCACATGGAACTGGAAAAGTGGTTGTTTCCACAAGAGATGGCCCGAAGAACATTTCCAGTGTAGTTTACGTTTCGGGCTTGAAGACTAACCTGCTTTCTGTAAGTAAAATGATAAAAAATGGTCATGTCATAGTATTCAATTCAACAGGTTGTCAAGTCTATGACGCTGAAGACTGCTCGATAAAGGGAGAAGTTGTTGTCACAGCCTCCAATCACAAAGGCTTATATCGCTTGGACACTATCTCTCAGGAGGCAAATCTTGCAAAGCACGTTGACAGCGAGGATATATGGCACAGAAGACTAGGACATCTTAATAGAGTAAGCATGAATCTACTCAAACAAGGTTTAGCAACAGGAGTCAACTTTGCCGAAGAAAGAGGTGAGCAATGTGTTGCCTGCTTAAAAGGCAAACAAACTAGAAAGCCCTTCGGGAATAAAAATGCAAGAAGAGCTAATAAACTATTAGGTATAGTACACTCAGATTTATGTGGTCCGTTGCCAGAGTATTCGTGGAGTGGAAAAAGATATATACTAACCTTCATTGACAATTTTTCTAGAAAAATCCATGTATTCTTCCTTGCGTCAAAAAGTGAAGTGTACTCGACCTTCAAAGATTATCAACGTCTAGTAGAGAACGAAACCGATTACACCATAAAAGTTCTCCGTTCGGACAATGGTCGAGAGTACATAAACAGAGAATTTGAAGAATATCTCAAGTCAAAGGGCATCAGACATCAACTCACGGTTCCGTACACGCCAAAACAAAATGGCGTGGCAGAGAGGACAAATCGGACAATCGTTGAAAGAGCTCGGTGCATGATGCAGGATGCAAATTGCGATCAGAAATTTTGGGCAGAAGCAGTGAACACTGCAGTGTACTTGAAGAATCGTTCTCCTCACAAAGCAATAAAAGGAAGGACACCAGAAGAAGTATGGACAGGCAGAAAAATTGACCTAAGTCACTTGAAAGTATTCGGTTGCGTGGCATACGTACACATTCCGAAAAATTTGAGAAGCAAATGGGACGCAAAAGGAAAACCGTGTATATTCGTCGGATACTGCGAAGACACGAAAGGATACAGACCATTTGATCTCGAAGAAAAAGGAAAGATAATCAGAGCAAGAGATGTAACTTTTCTGGAGAATATTTTTTCGATAAATGATATAGAAGAAAAAAATAAAAGTATTGCTCATACTAAATTATTAAGCGATAAGGAAGAGTCAGAAGATCTCCCAGAGACAGAGGATTCAAAATCAACACAATCGAATGAAACTGGAGATGATTCGGAAGAAGAAGAGGAAGAGAAATATGGAAGTCTCACAGAAACAGAAGAAGAGGCGGCGGATGAATCTCCTGCGGTCCTGGAAACTGAAGAGAAAAACAGAAGATATCCAAAAAGAAACAGAAATCCTAAGGAGTATCCGGACCACATGCTATATCAAACCATGTATGAACCGAATGACCCGATGAATTTTGAAGAAGCTGTCAAACAGGAGGATAGTGCTCGATGGAAGGAGGCAATGAAAGCAGAACTTCAATCAATGGCGATCAATAAAGCTTGGACCCTGGTGGACTGTCCAGAAAGTAAGAAGATAGTCAAAAATAAGTGGGTGTTTCGCACAAAAAGAAACTCAGCCGGTGACACAATAAAATATAAAGCACGTCTAGTGGCAAAGGGCTTCACCCAAGAATTTGGCAGTGACTATTACGAAACATTCTCGCCTGTTGTAAGACATTCTAGTATAAGACTATTAATTGCTCTTTCCGCAGAATTAGACCTAGACATAGATCATCTAGACGTAGACACAGCCTTCTTAAATGGTGAGCTATCAGAAGAAATTTATATGAATCAGCCCGAGGGTTTTATTGATCCCAATAATAAAGATAAGGTATGTCTATTAAAAAAGGCAATCTATGGCCTTAAGCAATCCTCTAGAGTTTGGAATAAAAAGGTAGAAGAAGTATTGCTCAGATTAGGCTTTCAAAAATCAAAGTTTGAAGTATGTATATTTTTCAAAATAAGCAATAAGTTTATTATAATTATTGCGTTATATGTCGATGATTTTTTAATCTTTTCTAATGATAAAACTGAAAAAGTAAAATTAAAAGAACAATTAAAGAAGAATTTTAAGATCAAAGACTTAGGACAAGCCAAAAGATGTTTAGGACTAAATATTGAAAGAGATAGAAAGTCAAAAATAATAAGCATAAATCAGAAGGATTATATTCTAGAACTGCTTGTTAGATTCGGTATGTCAGAAGCAAAATGTACTTCAACTCCCATGGAGGCAGGTTTCAAAATTGATTGTAATGACAAACAAAGCATTAATAATGTACCATACCAGCAATTGATAGGTGCGTTAATGTATTTAGCTGTCAACTCTAGGCCTGACATTGCATTTGTAACCAGTTTTTTAAGTCAATTTAATAGAGATCATACTGATCAGAATTGGAAATCAGCAAAAAGAATTCTAAGATATTTAAAAGGTTCCCTCGACCATTCATTAGTTTATAAAGGGATTGGTGACATTAAAATAACAGGCTATGCAGATGCAGATTGGGCGAATGATGTAATTGATCGCAGGTCATACACAGGCTATGTATTTATGTTTGCAAATGGACCGATATCCTGGGAAGCTCGAAAACAGCGTTCGGTAGCTCTATCAAGTACAGAGGCAGAATATATTGCCCTCTCTGAATCTGCCAAAGAAGCTATTCATTTGAAAGGATTGTTAAATGAGCTAATCAAACTTAATAAACCCATAACTTTATATAATGATAATCAAAGTGCTCAAAAACTAGCGTGCAATCCAGTATTTCATAATAGAACCAAACATATTGATATTAGGTATCATTTTGTCAGAGAAACTCTTGAAAGGAATGAGATTACACTTAAATATATGTCCACTGACAGAATGATAGCTGATATTTTTACCAAGCCTTTAAATGGTACAAAACACGCATTTTGTCTTAAAGGTCTAGGCTTAAGCATGCCAAATGTTACACAATAATTTTTTTTTGCTCACTAGATTAAGCGGGAGTGTTGGATATATGTATAATCTAGCGAGTTCAAATAGCCCGCGCAACCAATTGAGTTAATGTAACTAAGTTGACGACAGTGATTGGCGGCGCTTCAGCGCTAGATATATTTTTCTTTTGCATGTGATTGCGCTAAGAAACTTTGTTAGTTAGTTCGTTCCTTTTCTCTCACTAAGCGACTTCACCTTTTTTTGTAACGTTTGTTCCGTTTATCAATAAAATAGTTCTGATATATAGAAGACTCTTTATATATAAAAGAAATAACTAATAATATATATATATATATATATATATACGTGTTATAATAAAAATAATAATAGTAGTTATAACTTATTCATTCACATATCTGTGATTATCCAGCGTCCACAACATATCATCGTAAGTATTTACAGTATATCTAATTCATTCTCACAGTGAACATTTTGAAGTCTCCCGATAACATTTCAATTAACCATTCATACGAAATTTAATCTTACACTAACAAGTGAAGTGACTTGACCCTAACAATCAAGTACGAATAATAAATTAATTATTAACATAGTACGCTAACACACGACGCGACTCCGCGACTCTCGAATCTCTTCTGCGTCCGTCGAAACTCGCATCTTTCTACTGTCGCTCCACTCGTCGAGCTCTCTCCTTATTGCAGGATATTTTCAACCTAGAAAATAACCACAAGCTCAGACTGTTACATATATATATGCATTTCAATTATTATTCAGGAAGATTTTACACTTATCTGATAATTCGGTCTTCCATTAATATTTTTATTCCATCTACCGCGCGCCTCTCACAGGGCGTCGCACGGCTCCAATCCTTCTGAGCGCCTCTGAAAGGGCGAGCTATCCTTGACTTTAGGTCCTTTTCTGTACCCATCTCTCGGAGAGCGCCTCCATAAGGGTGAACTTCTATCCATTCACAAGGTCACGCCTCTCTCAGGGCGATAACCACATCCATCTCAACCTGTAATTAATGAAAGACAGAATCAACAAACGCGCAATAAAGTTCAACCAAATACTGGTATAATAATTATAAAGAAGAATAAACATATATGTGCATACACATTTTACATCAAGATAACATTACAATAAAAATATTATAGTTACATAAAACACAGCTGACATTATTCTATTATATAAATACCACATCAGTAACATAGCAAATAAGAGCTCGCGTACTCACTACTCACATTTCCCCCTCTCATTTTAATCATAAAAATACACATCCATTCTATCCATCCGCTTATAAAATTTTCTATTTTTATAAATAATAATATTCAAACGTCCTAGATAAGATTAACGCGTTCTCCCTTACTCCTGACCACGCGTGTTCTACCGCTTGGCCCTGCTAGTCAGGTGTCTCATCGCGTACTCGTAGAGGCGCGCGAACGCGTTAGAAAATACTTACCCCCAGGACGTGACAAAAAAGAAAAACTGGTGACAGTGCGGTGGGATAGAACAGCCATCGTTGGTGGAATTTGCTCATCAGGAGAATAAAAGAATCATCACACTGTAAATTGGAAACAAGTAAAATCACGAATCAATTAATATAATTTGCAACTTTAACCAAAGATATTTATTACAAACATTACCTACTATATATACACGAATTATTATTGTATCGTATAATATTATTTATAGAAGAATTGACGAATCGCGAATAGTATCACGTAAACGAACAATATTAAATACGAATATTAATTATTACAATTATATTATTACATACTATTATTTACACATAACAAGAATACTACGAAATTTTACATTTTACAAATACATTTATAAATAAAATTTTACACAACTATAAATATTTAAAATGGATCGCTCAGGGGAACCCACAAATTACGTCGCGAGCAACGAAGATCGCGTCAATTATGAAATCGCACTCAAAGAAATGCGCGAAAAAGAAACGGAATTATGTAAACGTACAGAATTATTAGAAAATATGATGCGTACACTCACCAATAGTTTTTCAGCGTCTACCCCAAATGAGACCGCCGTAGGTCCAAATCTCACATTTAATTATCCGAACCCGTTAGCACAAATGGCAACAGCGACGAATAATCCTCTCGTAGGAATAGGAAATTCAAAATCGTATATCCGCGATGCACTTGACCTCGTACCGAAATACGATGGACACAACATTCCCGTCTGGCAATTCGCGAGAGCCTGCAAAAGAGCAAAAGAGTCAATATCAGTAACAGACGAAGCACATTTTGTACGAATGCTACGCAATAAATTAACTCATCACGCGTACCTCGCCGTAGAAGATGAAATCCACTCGACGGTAGAAAAGTTCGTCGATTGCCTCAAACGTACTTTCGGACCCGGTAGAAGCTCTTAATTACTATCGCGGACAATTAAGTATGGCCTATAAAAAACAGAACGAACACATTCTTGATTATATAGGACGTATTAAGGACTTAAGGACAGCTATAATAGAGGGAGATCAAACCAACCTTAGTAGACCGTTGAATGAATTCGAAACCGCATCCATAGAGTCGTTCGCTCTTGAAGCATTCTACGAAGGACTTCCAAAAGAATATTGGATAGAACTCCGCGCCGAAGGATACGATAACTTCACGGACGCCTGTTCAAAACTTACTTGTAATTAATAAACGCTTAGAAAGAGAAGAAATTAGAAATAAAAACCCTCGTAATTATAGAGAGAATTCCGTACCCGCAAATCCGACGCGAACTTTACAACGCGATAATCCTCCTAGTCCCCCGAACGCATCACCATATCCTCCAGCAAATGGAGCCCAGAAAATTTGTAGTTACTGTAAAAGAATCGGACATTTAGTACACGAATGTCGCACAAAACAATACCGCGAAGGGTTTAACAATAATAATAATTATAACAGCAACTACAATAGAAATAACAATTATAATTATAATCGAAATAATAATTATAGCAACAATCAAAATAATTATAACAATAATGACAGAAATGGTAATAATAATAATTATTCAAATAACGCACCTTCGCAAAATACGGGAAACCACCCAAGGGTCTCGACCAACGGGGCGACTTGAGACCTAAGCAAAGCCCTGACGACAAATCATATGGAAGGCAATCCAGGTCCCTCCACATCCTCAGGGGAGACGACGGAACAGTACCAGCTGTCGAACTCGAATCTCCATCCTTCAGAGGGCTCGTAACTTTCATGCTCGATACGGGAGCACAACCTAATATAATAAAAAAGGGATGCATTAACCCCGAAATTTATATCAATAATAAAGATATAATTCAACTCACCGGTATCACTGAAAACATTGTCAATACTATAGGCTCCATAGTAGTCCACATCTCTTACGCACCGGTGACGTTTCACGTTGTACCTGACGAATTTCCTATAATAACACAAGGAATTCTAGGATCAACATTTTTTACTGAACACAATGCATGTATAAATTACGGCAATCAATTAATTACATGGCACAATTGTTCATTTCGATTTAAAGAAAAAGAATCGGTAATCGTACCTCCGCGTACTAATTCAGGAGTCACAATTCGCATCTCTAACCCAGAGATCAAAACTGGTTACATCCCTCGCCTAAAAATGGATCGCGACGGAGTTTATGCCGGAGAATCGGTTGTAACCTGCAAATGATAAGGCATATATTAGAATCATCAATACTTTAGATGATCCAATTGAATTTTTCATTCCTAAAATTAAAATTTTAGAAATTGCGGAAATATCAAAAAACCCGCCTAATAGTAATTATTATAAAAACAATAAAACTATAAGTTCTGAAAACTTACATCAATCTGCAGCAGAGACTGCATCCAAAAACGCTGAATCCGCTACTGATACGCAAATCGCGTCCAATCAACCTAAAAACAATTATAAAGATAACTATAAAAATAATTCTATTCAACCACGCAGTAAAAAACAAACGCAAATTAATACAATAAATGAATGCATTTCTTACCTTACTCCTTTTGGCGCGCAATCGCGAGCCGCTGATTTAAATCGGCATCCCCACGGGCAGGAGCACTGCCTTCCTTTTGGCGCATCAAGGTGTGTCGTCGATCCAGATCGACATCCCAAAATTACCTCCCCTCACCTCGAATCCTTTTCTGAAACAAAAACGATTTCTCAATTAATAAATGTCTCTACACATGAAATCCCCTCTACTACTAATACTTACTCACGAAAAAGTGATCTCCCTATATCCACAAAAGATGGATCTCACATTTCTTCAGCAGACGACTCCGACGTACTCGCTCTGTTGCAACCTCTCTTACAAGGTGATGACCTGATGAAGCCAGGCACTCCTTCTCTCACAAATTATTCTTCCCCTTCTCCCCCTCTCGTAATCGCGAATAATTCTTCATGTGTAGCTGAAACATATAAACAAAGAAATCAAATAATTGAAACAAATGAGAATTTGCAGACAAAGATAATTGTCGAGAATAAAACAATTTCTATTATTATAGTACCAGCAAAAAGGGTAACGATATAAAAAAAAATAAAAATTTTCGAAATAATAATAAAATTTCTTTCAGATACAATAATGCGTGCAACTATAACGAAATTTTGCGGAACAATAATAACAATGATAATAATGATATTATTAATAATTTCAGCGACATATTACAAAACGACGACACATACGACGACGAACATGCAAATCAAATAACGGTTAACGAGCATCACAAAAATTTACATGACAAAAAAATTGAGATTACAAAACACGATTTAGATCCGGGAGAACATTGTAAAAACGATAGAATAGACAAGATTTTACAATTATCACAACTTGATCGTCTTAATGGAATAGAGAAAGAAAATTTTGCCATTCTAGTCAAGCAGAACCGCGATGTATTCAAATTGTCAAATAATAATTTAAAAGAGAACGATTATACAGTAACACACGAATCGGGCAGCTCTAACAAAAATACAGATGCCTTATCGCGAAATTCAATAAATAAAATTACTCACTTTTCAATATGTCCCGTCGAAAAACGATCTCGAGTTATTCGAAACCGGAATGTTCAATGATTCCGACGACGAAATTGACGAGGAAGCACTCGAACCACCATTAAAAATGCCAACGGGCAGCGTCCACACACAGCGTCACGACTCAACTGAAGATTCCGATACCTCCGATGATATCTTTACGGCACGACCGCCTGCAAAACCACCTGACGAACAAGACAAAATAGTTATAATAGATTTTGCGAAACCGTAGACGAACAAAGCAATTTATTGGAAAACGAAAACAGCCAAATACACGAACCTTGTAACCAACCATCGGACTCTGAATTCCTCACCGCACGTACAGCAACTCCTACACCTCCTCAGTATCCACCAGAGACACTGGAGATACAGATCGACCCACCAGAAGACTTCTACGAAGACGATCTCGAATCAGACAGCGACGACGAACCAATAGAAGAAATATTCCCCGAAGAGGATCTGCAACAAAAACAACTTGGATTACGAAATATTCACTGCAAATTCAGAGAAAGCAATACACCGATAATCAACCAAGACGATAATATAGTAATATTTGTTACCGTTGATAAACATTCCTTCGACAACAGAGCACACGAATTACTGCAAGCAGGAAATTTGCCTCCTCTTGAATCACTCACGCTTGGAAGAGCACGAGTTTACCCTTCGACGCATCCTAGACGACACATAATTGTTCTACCTGTAAAAGAGCGAATAAATACACAATTAGACGAGAATATATTAAACGAATGTCTTTCGTCTTTACGCGACGTAATAATTGAACTAAATTTGTGCACGATAAGTTTGCGTAAATTCGAAAAATTAGATAATATACTTTGGCGACAACTATACTTCTCACTGCGCAATATTCTCTCTGAAGATTCCGTCACAATTACATGCTGCCACGGATTCACTACTATACCGCCTGTGGAAGAACGCAAATCCATAATTCAGGAACACCACGCATCAGCCGTCGGTGGACATAAAGGAGTAACGAAGACATACCTATGAATTAAGCAAAAATTTAATTGGCCGAATATGAAAAAAGATATACAAGAATTTATTAGAAACTGCCGTTCTTGTCAAAGGATGAAATTAGTAAGAAGAAAGACTCGACAACCAATGGTACTCACCGATACTCCAGGAAGAGCTTTCGACAAAGTTGCACTCGATATCTTAGGACCATTCAGAACCACTCCTCAAGGAAACACCTATGTCCTAACGATGCAAGACCTGCTCACCAAATATTCGATTTATGCTCCTATTCCGGATGCTACAGCAGAAACGACAGCAGAAGCATTTATTAATCATTTCATTTGCCGCTTTGGATGCCCAAGAAGCATACTCACCGACCAAGGATCAAACTTCATGAGTCGTTTCATGAAGAGCATAATGAAGAAGTTCTGCATACTACACTTCCGCACCACAGCATATCATCCTCAGTTCAATGGATCACTCGAACGTTCACACATCGTATTAGTCGAATACCTAAAATGCTTTATGAAAAAAGAAGAATTTTGGGATGAATACATCGATAGAGCCAATTTTTCATATAATACCGCCATACACGAAGGAACCGAATACTCACCACACGAATTGATCTTCGATTACCCAGCAAGGATCCCATCCAGTTTCAACTGCGAAGAAGATCCTGAAACGTATAATTCATACTTAGCAAATTTATTCGAAAATATACGCGATTTACAAGAATCAGCAAGATGTAATTTAATAAAAGCGAAAGAACGCTCTAAAACTTATTACGACAAAAATATTAACATTGTAGTATTCAAAGTAGATGATTATGTATTTTTAACAAACGAACAAAAAACGGATAAATTTAGTAAAGAATACTTAGGACCATATCGTATATTAGAAGTTTTTGAAAGTGGAAACATAAAAATTCAAATAGGAAATACTATAAAAATTGTACACACAAATAGAGTAAGAAAAGCGTACTATAACGAACCAGGATGATAACTTCTTTGTTACAGATGTTTCTTCCAATTTGTTTCTTCCTCCTGAATCGTTTCAGCGACGCTCTCATAGGATACGACTGCGAAGCGCCGTATGATAATGGCACCACAGTGTCTCTGCTCGAAGACGACGCTTGCCATGTAAACGAAGGAAATCTTGTATTCCGCGATGTATATATAGAATTGCTGCATCTCCCCAGTGTCACTACCGTAGACGTACTGACCTGTAGAATTGAATTAGAATTCATTATAAACGATTCGAATTATAAAAATGATCACGAAAAAATATTCAGAAACAAACGACGTTACGCACCTATAAATGTTTCTTCATGCGCATATATACACGCATATAAAAGATTTCAATTCGGAAACCTTACTTTTCATGGTCTTTTCACGAACGATGTGAATAGTCGTTTAATTCCCTTGTACGATATTAGTAAAAACGACATCCCGCCGTCAGAAGACCTGAAAACAAAAGAAAATGTAAATATTTATATTCATATTATTTTTAAGCATTCCGTAAAAGTAGATTTATTAACTAACAAGATTTTGCTACCTATAGGCACAACATGTATACACACCTTGAGTGTACAGATGAAGAGGGATATCAAAATTTGTTGTCCCAAATATTTTTCAATGGATGTGAAAAATTATCACACTCCATAATTTATCGAGGCCTTGCTAAAAAGATGCAGTCCACAAAATATCCCACTGCTTATGCTTTGACGCATAGTAGCACACAGATAATCCTCTTCGTTCGCACTCAGCATCGTATTTGTAACGCTACTGTATTTCAAACAGAGCACCCACGTCTCGTTGTGAATGAAATAAGCGACGAATTTCTGAAAAATTACAAAAAAATTAATAAAATAAGATTCCTCGCTTATTCTAATATAAATAGCTACGTTAACGTAATTACTAACAATAATTTAAATATTAAAAATGTTTATATATCTCTGAGCATAGATAAATGTACAAAAAGGGAAATAGAATTACGTACCTCAATAATGATGGCACAAAAAGACCCATCATTGTTCGCATATACACTCATGGGGATGCCAGGATACTCCACATATATAAGAGGCGAAGCTGCACAACTTTTCCGCTGTACCCCTGTATCAGCACGATTAAGAAGCACAGGAGATTGTTTCATCGAACTCCCTGTAACAATAGATGACAAACCGATGTACCTGCAACCAAAAACACGTACAATCACAAACAAAGGAACAGAAGTTAAATGCGATTCACTCACCACTGCTATATACAAAATAAAAAAATCAATGGCAGGTACTTACGCCGAAGGCTGAAGAATTTAAATTAGCACCAGAATCAATTCAACTCATTGCGATGCCATGGGGCAGAAATCCTGACATTGACACTGTCGTCACTACCGAATCCACTGTCAATGCAGAAGAAACCATCGTCAAGGACAGCCTACCTGTTAAAGAATATAAACCAGCATATATCATTAAAATCTGCGCAATAACAGTAATAATTTGCACTGTAGCACTTCTTATACTCATTATTATACATAAAGTATATGAAAGAAAATGATACACACCTACGCTACAGCAATCCTGCGACTATATCCAAGACAACGTGCACTCTGGACATGCATATCTTGAAACAAACGATGCAGAAGCTTCAGCAGTATTTAACTACAACAATCATAGAAAATATATTAAACCAGTTCAGCACATGTACAACTCACATCAAGAGACACTCCAGATGTCAGAAGAAATATATAACCTCAAAACTGCTTACCAGGACCTGGAGATGAGGCTTGACAAGTGCACATCGCCGATACAGGCTGGGTTCAACAGGCTCACCGTCGCATCGTCTAAACACCGCTGCTCCAAGCTTAACGAGGGGGGTGTAACGGCCAGCGTCTCATCTTAACGCCCGTCGCCGTCCGTCACTATTTTTTTTTTTTATTTTCTTTAATCATTATTTTATTTAATTATCTATCTTCTTCCTTGCCACCGACTTTTAAATTATATTGTACACAAGATTCCACTATAATTACATTTGATCTCAACGCGGTAATACGAATAAATCGCATCTAAATACTGCCGACAACAATCGAAGGAACACACAACATCGCGCCTGTCAAAACTAGCAGACGACAAGGCGGCCATAATGGAACGAGAGAGAATTTGGAGAGAAAGCTCTCTTCGATTATAGCGGGAAAATTCAAATAGCCTAATAAAACGATTTATGCTCTTTTCCCTTTTTCAATATTTAAACGTAAATTTAATATTATTATCACTAGACCATTCATGTCTAGCAGTCGAACTACGATATATAAACATATTTATAAAGATATTAATTTAGATATATTAATAATTACATTAAGAATTATGTACGAAGTATTGCAAATAAGATAGTTATATGTAATACGCTTACATTCGTATATATATATATATATATATATATACATATATATATGTATATAAAACTTTTAACGCACACAATCAATCAAAGAATACACACATACATGTGCAAATATGAGCCTAGTGTAGACACGCATATAACTCTTTCTATATAAATGTGATAAAACTCGAGTATAGCATATATATATATTATATACATATGCATCTGCGGTGTAACTCTTTATTGACAAAATCATGAACATAAATGTGTGAGATTCTAAACTTAAGTGAACCTAATAGATATATATATATTTTAACATCTTTATTTAGACATATTATAACAGGAACAAATATCATCTTACATAATTATCAACTAACAATAGTTTAAGACCGACTCGAATATCGAATATAGCTTAAAAATGCATGTAGGTGTGCGACTCACAGGCATACTGTTAAAATGAATAATTAACGAACAAACTAGACTTAAATTATTAATTCTATCAAGTTCACCTCAATATATATGTTTACTAATATTAAAATGGTTATAACAACAAAAGAGAGTTCACACATACATGTATCTACATTAATTAGCGACCAACGATATTGACCAACGATACTTTGACAAGGGTAATAACACAATAATATTTGTAGCCAATGTCATACAATTTAACGGTTTATTTCAATCAACGATAAACATACTTAATTACACGGTCTTAACGCTCTAAAGTACACGATAATAATAACATGTTTTCAATCTAAAACTCAAAACATCTTTAGAAATACAAATGTACTGCGCAAGTATTCTAAGAAGTCAGCAAATATACCGAGAATGTTTATATTTTCGCGACACGTGTCTCATCGATACTGGTCCACGTATGACTATCGAAAGACTGGGGGTAGCCCAAAAATATGTATAACCGCTCGCAAAGAAGTATAATAATCATTAAGAATCCAATTTCAGATCGATAAACTCACTCAGAACAGAATCATTATATCGAAATCATTAAGAATCCAATTTCAGATCGATAAACTCACTCAGAACATTCAGAACAAAATCGTTATATCGAGATCATATTGAGAAACCAAAAAGCACACTAGCTTCTAGATACTATTCGTATTAATTAAGATAATTAAACAGTTATATTTATACACATAGCGATACTTATAAAATATATATATATGTATACGTGTTATAATAAAAATAATAATAGTAGTTATAACTTATTCATTCACATATCTGTGATTATCCAGCGTCCACAACATATCATCGTAAGTATTTACAGTATATCTAATTCATTCTCACAGTGAACATTTTGAAGTATCCCGATAACATTTCAATTAACCATTCATACGAAATTTAATCTTACACTAACAAGTGAAGTGACTTAACCCTAACAATCAAGTATGAATAATAAATTAATTATTAACATAGTACGCTAACACACGACGCGACTCCGCGACTCTCGAATCTCTTCTGCGTCCGTCGAAACTCGCATCTTTCTACTGTCGCTCCACTCGTCGAGCTCTCTCCTTATTGCAGGATATTTTCAACCTAGAAAATAACCACAAGCTCAGACTGTTACATATATATATATGCATTTCAATTATTATTCAGGAAGATTTTACACTTATCTGATAATTCGGTCTTCCATTAATATTTTTATTCCATCTACCGCGCGCCTCTCACAGGGCGTCACACGGCTCCAATCCTTCTGAGCGCCTCTGAAAGGGCGAGCTATCCTTGACTTTAGCTCCTTTTCTGTACCCATCTCTCGGAGAGCGCCTCCATAAGGGTGAACTTCTATCCATTCACAAGGTCACGCCTCTCCCAGGGCGATAACCACATCCATCTCAACCTGTAATTAATGAAAGACAGAATCAACAAACGCGCAATAAAGTTCAACCAAATACTGGTATAATAATTATAAAGAAGAATAAACATATATGTGCATACACATTTTACATCAAGATAACATTACAATAAAAATATTATAGTTACATAAAACACAGCTGACATTATTCTATTATATAAGTACCACATCAGTAACATAGCAAATAAGAGCTCGCGTACTCACTATTCGCATTTCCCCCTCTCATTTTAATCATAAAAATACACATACATTCTATCCATCCGCTTATAAAATTTTCTATTTTTATAAATAATAATATTCAAGCGTCCTAGATAAGATTAACGCGTTCTCCCTTACTCCTGACCACGCGTGTTCTACCGCTCGGCCCCGCTAGTCAGGTGTCTCATCGCGTACTCGTAGAGGCGCGCGAACGCGTTAGAAAATACTTACCCCCAGGACGTTACAATATCTTAATTATTATTTAAGACGATTTTACACTTATCTGAATACAATTCGGTCTTCCATTAATATATTTTTATTCCATCTACCGTGCGCCTCCCACAGGGCGTCGTACAGCTCCTATCCTTCTGAGCGCCTCCGAAAGGGCGAGCAATCCTTGACACTAGCTCCTTTTCTGTACCCATCTCTCGGAGAGCGCCTCAATAAGGGTGAACTTCTATCTATCCACAAGGTCACGCCTCTCTCAGGGCGATACGCACATCCATCTTAACCTGTAATTAATGAAAGACAGAATCAATTAACAATATATAAGAATTAATTAAACATTAATAAATATAATCAACACATAAACATATAAAAATATATATATATATATTTAACCAGACAAAGTGACAATTTATACATATAACAAAATATGTTAACCTCGTCATTGAACAATAGATGTGCCCACGACCGTTCAAGGACCATCTAGAACCTCAGGAAACTCCGGAACCTCTACCGGAAATCCCCTTATTCTTTTGCCAAAAAGGCTTGGGATACTTCCACCGGTCTACCAACTCCACACTTTGTCAAGTGTGTTTCTCAGCTCTTCTTCGCCGTACTAGAACATACAGAATACGAATTAGTAAACACTGTACTATGGTTAATGGCGTTTATATAGGGTTAAATTGCGATTTTGGCAAAGGGTCTCTAACAACTGTAAGGTCAGGACCCACATGTCTTTCATCCAGGGATAAATATCTCGATTACATAATTGGAACCTCCGATCTAGATTATACAGTAGACGGAGAATTAATAGAAATAACGGTAAAAAGGCAAATCACAAACGCGCAATAAAGCTCAACCAAAATACCTGTATAATAATTATATAGAGGAATAAACATATTTACATAATTTGAAAAGTTAGCGTTATTTTCTTATCACAAGCCGTAACATAGTAAATAAGAGATATAATTTATTACTCATATTTCCTTCAAGTAGAATAATACCGGCACCGATACCGAAGCGTGCGTATTAATTTACATTCATAATAATTATGTCGTCCTGATACGTCGCGTTGTCCTCATTAGTCCTGACCACGCGTGTTTTACCGCTCGGCCCGCGAGCCAGGCTTATTATCGCGTACCACTGTAGAGTAACGCAAGAACGCGTCAAAAATCTCCCATCAGGACGTCACATAATACTGGGATGAGATGAGGTCGCCGGGGGGGGACTCGGGACACATAAGTCCTGAACTCCTCCCCCGGCGGCCTCTCGGGAATTGGGGGGGGGGGCGGCTGGCCCTCGCTTCGGCGGGGTGCACTCGCTCTAGCCCCCAAACGGGCAACCTCCTCAGTTGCGGCCGAATCCTTGCGACCGACAGATGCCCGCAGCCCGGCTGAGCCGATTTCGACGCAAGGACCGTCACCCGAAGGACAGGAGTGAGACGGCGGACGACAACCAGCCCGAGTAATAATAGAAATATAAACAATAATATTAAGTTAGAAAATAAGTATATACATATAGGATTAAGCATAAAATACAAAAATGTAAGTATAGCAATAATAAAAATAACAATAATAAAATAACAAAAAGAAAACGAATAGGTTAAGAAAACATCGCGTAAATATCGATCGGAATACTTCCAACAATCCGAGACGCGATGTATAGAATTAATTTGATAATTAAATCTTAATTTTAGCAGAATACTAGCCGACGCGAATAGCGAAGTACTGAATAAACGACTAGTACTAATTGAGTTACTTTTACTTTAAATTCTTATTTCCGTTTCCAGGCCGATAGACGGCGAATAGTTAATTTTTTATTTTAGCGCAGAGCCAGCCCATGCGGAGGGCATAACTTTATTGGATAGTTGATTTACTTTTATTTTGCGATTACATTTGATTTTACGTGCCGATAGTTGGCAAACTATTTTATTTTGTTTTCAAGAGATCCGCTCTGATTGAGATAATCTTATTTTACGAGAGGGTTAATTGCACGAACCGTACTAACACTCGCGCGGATCCAAGAAAGGTGATCCTATTTGATTCATGCATGAAAAACACAAATCGCGAAAACCAACATAAGGTTATAAGTTAAAATCGCGAAAGAAAGCGCACGACCTGCTAGGAACGAGAGAAATGGAAAAACATATCTCATTATGTACGAATCAGTAGTTTATCGGAAGCGAGCAAGCAAAATGAATACGCGGAGACCAGGGTCCGGAGCGCGGACCATTACGAGAGACCCGACGCGCTATTGGTGCGCCGCAGCTACAACGCGCTGATTGGCCGACGATCGCATGGAAGGGAGACAGGGTATAAATACTGACGCCCGGAGAGATCGACAGCTCTTTTGGCTGCAGATCTCGACGACGTATAACCTGCGCAAGTCGAAAAACGGATATACAGGGTGATTCAAAACAACCTGATGTCCTTGAAATGTCATATTCATGAACGAATTCTGAGACGATTTTTCCTTTTGCAAAATTTTGTCCGAAGCTTAGTTTTTGAGTTATAATTTAAAAAAGTTAGCGAATTACGAGTCCGATACAACGGGCAGGCAGGGACGGCGCAACGCGTCGCGAGACTAATATAGCCTTACACTTCCCTAGACAGTCAATATTATTGACACAATATTTGATATTAATTTTCTGAAGTTTATTGAATTATTATTGCAATTTCTAAACAATATTTTACAATATTATTCATTATCTAGGAGAACTATAACGTAACGCTTGAGACTAAAATATTCAAATGTGAATTTTACATTAAGTGGAAAATAAATTAGAAATAGACGAATGAAAAACGAAGTAGTAATCGTATTATAATTTGATTAAATATTCTTATCTTTAAAAAAATGGACGCATTTTTATTTCTTTATGCAGATCGTATCGGCGCGTAAAGCGCAGGAGCAGCGCCGGAAGGAGTTGGAGGAGGAGAAGGAGATCCACGATCCCACCTCCTCCCCAACGGACAGTCTGGCGTGGCGAAGGCTGGAGATGAAGGTAGCGGAGTACCTGGAAGACATGAGGAACGCCCCGTTACTCGACATCTCCGCCCAATCGCTGGACAGCGCGACTGTCCTCAAGCAAATAGCGGTCCGCTTCCGCAATATGAAAGGGACCATCCGGAAGGAGATTGGGGAAACGGCCTGCATGCTGCAGGAGGCGCTGCACACCCTCTCCACCCGGGCCCCGACAGCGGAAGTGGACGTGACAATGGGGGAGGGGGAGGACGAGAAGGAGGCCCTGAAGCGACAAATTCATGAGCTCAGGGTCGAAAATCTCCGCCTCCATAATGACGTAAAGACTTACGCCGAAATGAAGGGGAAAAGGGCAGGACCAAAAAAGCCCACAGGAAAGGCCGAGGAGCCGACTGCAAAGGGGGCGGCGGCAGTTGAGGAGAAACCTCTCACTGCCGCAGAGCCCGCGATGCACACAGAAGAGAGGATGGACGTGGACGAGGTGAGAGAGGAGGCCTCCACTCCAGCCCCGGTGCAACGACCCCCTATTAAAGGGGTAGTGCTGGAGCTGGAGAGGATATATCCCCCAGGAGTCGACACGGAGGAGAGCCGTCGGGCCTATGACGAGCTCTCTCTCAACATCGAACGGTTCCTGGACCGAAGGAGCAGACTTGGGAAAGGCGGAAAAGCCCCCCAAGATCAGCCCCTCCCTCACGACAGGTAGGAACTCCCTCCACGGGGCCCGCAGTTCGCCGGGGCCGAACCCCCAGTCCCTGTACGGCCCCAAAAGGGAAAAAATAAGAAGGGGAATCTCCCCCAACAACAGGGCCCGCAGCCCGCGGCAAAAGCAGCGACCCTCGTACGGCCCAACGCGGGGGAGAAGAAGAAAAAGGAAAAGAAGCTGGCTCTGCAGGGCGGCAACAGCCGCCAAGGGCCATCCAAAACTGCCAACACCGCCAAGACCGGGGGAGCTGGGACACCAAAGTCCCAGCAGCCAGGGCCGTCCTCAGTCCTGACTCCTCCCAGCCTCCAGCCGCCTTCACAAGCCCAAGAAACTTGGGCGAAGGTGGTTGGAAGGAGAGGAGAGGAGGAAAGAGAGGGTAATCACTGGCCAGCCCTCGAAGCCTTCCACGCCAGCCAGAGCACAAGCCTCCCTTCCTCTAACACAGAGGGCTAAGCGGACGGCAGCCGCAAGGGCCGGCGCGGGGAAGGCGAGGACGGCCCCCAGGACAGCGGCTGTCACCATTACATGCCCAGAGGGGCAGTATGGTGAGGGAGGGTCCCGTTAGCGCACGGTGCGATAGCCCACAGCCCGATAGCACACATGGGGTGTAGGGTTGGGGTGGGGTGTGGGGATGGGGTGGGGGAGGGTGCTTCGGACCCGTGTGCTATCGGGATGTGTGCTATCGGGCTGTGGGCTATCGCCCCGTGCGCTATCGGTATGTGTGCTATCGGGATGTGTGCTATCGGGCTGTTGGCTATCGCACCGTGCGCTATCGGGATATGTGCTATCGGGATTTGTGCTATCGGGATGTGTGTTATAGGAACAATAGGCCTTTTGCATTGTGCGTGTAACGGCCAGCGTCTCGTCTTAACGCCCGTCGCCGTCCGTCACTATTTTCCTTTTTTTCTTTAATTATTATTTTATTTTAATTATCTATCTTCTTCCTCGCCACCGATCTTTAAATTATATTTTACACAAGATTCCACTATAATTACATTTGATCTCAACGCGGTAATACGAATAAATCGCATCTAAATACTGCCGACAACAATCGAAGGAACACACAACATCGCGCCTGTCAAAACTAGCAGACGACAAGGCGGCCATAATGGAACGAGAGAGAATTTGGAGAGAAAACTCTCTTCGATTAAAGCGGGAAAATTCAACTAACCTAATAAAACGATTTATGCTCTTTTTCCTTTTTCAATATTTAAACGTTAATTTAATAGTATTATCACTAGACCATTCATGTCTAGCAGTCGAACTACGATATATAAACATATTTATAAAGATATTAATTTAGATATATTAATAATTACATTAAGAATTATGTAAGAAGTATTGCAAATAAGATAGTTATATGTAATACGCTTACATTCGTATATATATATATATTTATATATATATATATATATGTTTGCATAGAGTATTTTAGCGAGACCGGATGAAATGTTTTAATATCTTTGTATACATAGGTTTACATTGGTCCATAGATGTATACATAATGCAAATAATTTGTTTGCATATGTTATAAATAAAGTTATTGCGAAAATTAAATACTGTATCTGTAGAGTATTTTATTGGTACCGTTTTTTTTTGGTATCGTATATTAACGGTACCTTATATTCATATACAGGGTGTCCGGTAATAGTCGCATCAACCGTCGTGTGCAGATAGAGCTAGTTAAACCGAGTAGAAAAGTCCTCTACCATTTTGCGATATTCTCAATAATAAGAGAGATATTAATTAATAAAGATCGGCCAATTCGCGTAACGACGGCGAGAAGAGACAGCCCAGTTTTATGTCGTTACTAAGCATGCGGCGAAAAGAAACAGTATAATGTTACACGGTTGCTAAGCGCGCGATGAAGCGGGGAGGAGCGCTTTACAAAAGACAGTAACTCCATACGAGTAGCGCTAACTCTGGACCCCCGAGTGGGCTGTCTCTTCTCGCCGCACGCTTATCATCGCGCGAATTGGCTGATTTTCTTTAATTTATTTCTCTCTTATTATTGAGAATATCGCAAAATGGTAGAGGACTTTTCTACTCGGTTTAACTAGCTCTACCTGCACACGACGGTTGATGCGACTATTACCGGACACCCTGTATACAGGGTGTCCGAAAAATCGCCTACTCTACTTCGGGAGGTGATTCAGGACAAAAAAAAAAGAAAAAAATGTTATATAAACATAGGTCCGGAAATAAGTCGTTTCCGATATAAACACTTTTATGTTAAAAAAATCATAATTTGTAGTACGCTTGGCATCCCTCTTTCTCAATTTTTTCTTAAATTAAGAAATTCTTAAATTAACGAGAAGCGCGCGCTTGTGTTGTCTAGTATACTAAAACATGGAATAGTATATTTTTATGAAATAACGCGAGCAAGCTTTATGGCGCCACATTTTTGTTATTGGCGTAACTGTTGGTATAAAACGTATTTACATTATATTATTATTAATTTCATTGTAAAATGATTAATGTTCACGATACGTGTAGCTTATTTTATTTTACTTATACTTATAATTACAATTTATCAAATTATGGATACAATAATACGAGTAAGTTGTATGACGCCTAATTTTTGGTATTAACGGGACCACACAAGACATTTTCATTTTGCATATGTAAGCTGATTGGCTACTCAGTGCTTTTCGTTGCAACATAAGTCTTTTGTGCGAAGAAATCATAGTGTGGCAATTGAGGGCTAAAAGCGAATTGTAAAAAAAATACATTAATATTTTAATGAATATATGACATCAAACTAACATCATTTTGAATTTTCTGTTCTTCTTGGGTATTTTAAAAATCTTGTTATTTCTACGTAATTTAAAAAATTATATTATAACAAACTTTAAGTAATGTTATTTTTCTGGAAAATTTGCGTTAATATGATGTAAATGCGCATTATATGAAACGGTCCTGTCAACAAAATTTTGGCGCCATAAATCTTGCTGACGTAATTTCGCAAAATTGATCAATACTATTCCATCTTTTAACAAATTCAAATATTAATATTTAATTAGATAACAAAATGGATGTCTTATGTTGGTGCTAAATATACGCATATTTGTTAATATGGTGTAAATAAACGCATTATATCAAAGGTCCCGCCAATAACAAAAATTTGGTCCCATAAAGTTTCTTCGCACTGTTTTGTAAAAATTCTCATTAATACAGCATTTTAGCATACTATTCGAATATTAGAAATAATTATTAAACAAATCGATTTTCTTATGTCGATACTAAATGCGAGTTAAAAATACGTTCAGTTTACGATATCAACTTATGAGAAATTTGCTATATTGTTGGTATCATCATTGTGTTATTTCCATGAAAATTTAGAAAAATAAATTAAATTGAAGCGAACTTTAAGTTGTATTTTTGTTTCTCTTGAAATTAGGCGTTAATATGATGTAAATGTGCATTATATCAACGGTCCCGCCAATAACAAAAATGTGGCGCCATAAAAGTTCGCGTTACTTCGTGAAAATTAATACTATTCCATGTTTTAGCATATTAACTAAATATTAATAACAAAACGTTGGTAAACGTATTGATGAGATAATTTATTTTGAAATACTTTACAAATAATGTATATATTTAATCGTTTATATCGACTTATCGATACAACATCAACTTAACAGAAATTTGCTACGTGGTTGGGGTATTATCAAAAAATTTTATACTTCAAAAATCGTTTATTTCCACGAAAATTTGAAAATTTATAACGAAACAAACTTTAAATATCATTTTTTTAAGAATTAGGCGTTAATATGATTAAATATGCATCAAACCAACGATCTCGTCAATAACAAAAATTGGGAGACATAATAAGCTTGCTCGCGCTATATTGTGAAAATTGACACTATTCCACTTTTTAGCATATTATTCAAATCTTAATATGTAATTATTTAACAAAATCGATGTCTTAATTCGATGCTTAATAAACGTATGCTTAATATGATGTATACGCATTATATATTTGTTATTAGCGGGTCCGTTGGTCCCGCTAATAACAAAAATTTGGCGCTATAAAAATTGCTGGCTTTATTTTGCAAACACTAATTATTTTATCCTTTTTACATACTATTAAACTATTAGTGTTTTATTATTTAACAAAGTCATTTTGCTTATCTTTGTACTAAATGTAGGTATAAAATATGTTGCTCTTATAATTTCAGAAACTTATTACGTGTGCGTTACTGATAAAAAATGCAATTGTATTTCAAACTTACATTTAGCACTGGCATAAGATAATTGATTTTGTAAAATAATTAAATACTAATGTTTGTATATACATATATTAATGTAAATAATAAAATGTTGGAATGGTAAACATTTTTTTCACAATAACACGAGTAAGATTTATGGCGTCAAACTTTTATTATTAGCAAAACCATTAGGAGATATACATATATATAATGCGTATATTTACACTATAATAAACATGCGTATATTTTGCACCGGAATAAAATAGCAATTTTGTTAAATAATTAAATACTAATATTTGAATAGTATGCTAAAAAGTGAAATATGATCAATTTTTACGGAAGGACGCAAATATGCTTTATAGCGCTAAATTTTTATTGGCGGTACCGTTATTTTAATGCGTATCATTTTAACGTTTTCAGAAAAAAATAATACTTAAAGTTTGTTTCTATATGATTTTTTTTTAATTTTCAAAGAAATTATAAGTTACTTATAAACTGCTACTGTAAGCGCAACATATTTCAAGCTTTCATTTAACACCAGCATAAAACTATCGATTTTATGAAAATAATGAATTATTAATTATAAATTTGAAACTAAATAGGCTATCGAGCCGAATTTTTACGAATCAGGAAAAGCAGTCGCTCGGAAAGCAAAAGACTCAAGTTCGTTTCCCGATTCAGCGACATCGGACCGATATTTTTCTCGGCTACAATACTTTAGGGGGGTTAAATGGGAATATAAAAAAAAAAATTTCGTTTTGAGATTTATTCCTAAATAAAGCCTTAGCAACGGACCAAGCAATCTTCGTGCTCCGTGCACAATTAAGAAGTCATAGCGAAAAATTAATTTTCGCTATCTGACGCACATACATCCGCATTCGGCTCGTATAATCTATTTATTTCAAATTTATACATAATGTAATGTTTATGCTATGTTTTTGATCAAATACGTTGCAACAAAAAAATTACTACAATATACGGACCGTATATTAGGACACAAAATTTTACATGGTCCCGATAAAATACAATGCATTCACATCGGCTTTTTCTAAACTGTCTTGATACACTACGGAACATGAAAAGTATTATTAAGACCGTCCAGCTAAAAGCCGAAGGTCCCGCTAAAATACGTTTCAATAAAAAAATGGTCCAGCTAAACTACATAACATAAACATATTGTATATTTGTATTGAAGAGTAATTGTTTATTTTTTATTCTTTTCTCTAAAATATAAAATATATAATTATAAATGTAATAAACAGTTATTAACACATACAAAAGAACACATATCATATTATTACTTAAAGAATACATATCACATTGCTACATGTTTTCTAGTTTCTGTACTAATTTTATGTCAAAAATAAATTTTTTTACAAGCTGATTGTGTAAATTAAGAGATATACATATATATGTATACAAATATATAATATAAAAAATATTTGACAACGCGTATCAAATAAAAAATACATATTGATTGAATTACCTGTAACAAAAATTTGTCTATTATCTTGCAAATAACCATTCTTAAATTAATTATTAATTATAGAAACTTCATGGAGGTTTTTAATAATTAATAACTAAAAACTTTTTCGTGATTGTTTATATTGTAGAAAGTTTTTGTTCAGGACTTAATCTACATATATTTTATATTCGATACCAAAGATACTCTGTATACATATATATGTAGATACTGTATGTGAATATTTATTGTAAAAATAAAATTAGAAGAGGACAGTACTTTTAAGAAGTACATTTATGATGAAAATAAGTTGCATATAACTATTACATATGTACTATTCTGTTATAATTTCATTTCGTTACATTTCGCAAGTAATAGAAAACAGACTTTCATATAAATTCATTGTTATATGTATGTAGCAAATTGTTTTATATTTGATACTACCGTCAAATCTTCTACGTGTATATTTTAAAAATAAAATTAGATGAGAACAGTACTTTTAAAAAGTACATTTATGATGTAAATAAGTTGCATATGACTATTACATATGTACTATTCTGTTATAATTTCATTTCGTTACATTTCGCAAGTAATAGAAAACAGACTTTCATATAAATTCATTGTTATATGTATGTAGCAAATAGTTTTATGTTCGATACTATCGTCAAGTATACTACGTGTATAATTATTTTAAAAATAAAATTAGAAGAGAACAGTACTTGTAAAAAGGTACATTTATGATGAGTACTCTGCGTTGATACCACTGCTTTGTACTATTCTGTTCTAATTTCATTTCGTTACATTTCGCAAGTAATAGAAAACAGACTTTCATATAAATTCATTGTTATATGTATGTAGCAAATTGTTTTATGTTCGATACTATCGTCAAATATACTACGTGTATAATTATTTTGAAAATAAAATTAGAAGAGAACAGTACTTGTAAAAAGGTACATTTGTGATGAATATAAGTTGCATATAAGTATTACATAGGTACTATTCTATTCTAATTTTATTTCTTTAGATTATAATCTAATTCTAATTATTCTAACAATAAGTTATAAAAACATACTTTCTTATAAACTTATTGTTATATTTATCAAATAAAAAGAAACATTTTGTCAATAATATCAATTGTGATATTGCATTTGTACTACTTATGTTAACTTTATATCTACATCAGCAAATAAAAAATAAACTTTCTTCTAAACTGATTATCTTTACATATATAAATGTACATATGTATATGTATATATATATACTGCACATACATATGTATATTAGCTTTTATTGCACTTCATATAGTGCTATTTTTCTATCAGTCTTGTATTAAATTAAAAAATAAACTCTTTTAAAATTATTTTTATTTATATAATATGTATGTATACGTATATATATGTATACTATTTTTATTGCACTATATGTTGTACTTTTTCTAACAGCCTTCATATTTTTGCAATAGTCTAGTAGTCTTTTCAATAAGTTTTCTAATTATTTTTTTCCATTATATTATAAACGATATGTAGCATCAAACTAAATAAATATTATCTAAACAAAATAAACGTATTAAATGATATACGTATCATTAAATAATAAACATTATATAAACTATAACAAGTCAAAACTATGACAACTGTATATAATTATGTTTAAATTTTCATTTGCTTCATTTTAATACGTTTTTGGTTGTGTATCCATGTTTTAATCACAGGCACGCTTCGATGTCCCAATGTATCAAAATGCTTTTTAATCAATTTTCCAATTTCATTGAATGTGGGTAATTTGTTGTCAGTGGAATTTATATAATGACCAAAAGCATCTGTAACGATACGTTTTTCATTTTGTGTCCATCGACTGCGACTAGATACTGGAAATATTAAAATATTTATTACATATATATACACATTATACATAATTTATATAATTTTCTAGATTTACATATAATATTTAATTGACGTTTTATAAAATATATCAAGTTTTATATTTACAGAGTATATGACGAAAAGTTTTGAATTAAAAATATACATGTAAATTAGGTCATCCAAAGCAAAAAGTTTTTTATTTCGTTTTGCAAACTATGCAAATTTCAGAGTTATTAATTAAAAAATTCTTAAAGCATTCTTTATACATATATGGTTAAAATTTAAAATTTTTCGTGGCTTGCTAAATAATGGTAGATGACTTTTGTTCATAATGATCAAATCTACATGTATTTTTTACTCAAAACTTTTCGGTATACACCTTAATATAAATAGAAATATATATACAGAATGGATTTTTTGACAGTGTAATCAATCCACTGGAACATTTCAGAACTCCTAAGTTTAAGACAAAAATGTTTCAAGTAAGAGTTATTTGATGTTGAAATCATCTGACGGTGATCTTTATTTGACTACATGAATCGAAGTCCTGAGGGTTATATTTCAAGGTCCTCTTTATTTTTTGAAATAAAATCACTATAATTTTATATAAATCGATTTCTTCTATTTTGCATAAAAAGTTATGAGTGGGATGACCATAAAGTGATTAGTTTACAAGATATTTTGTACTTTATTGTACTTTATTGACATAATTTTTCATCAACTATGAAATATCTTGTAAAATATTCATTTTCCGATACTCTTTCCTCAATACTTTTATGCACAAAATAATAAGAGAAATTAATTGGTGCAAAGAAAACACTGTTGTTTTCAAAAAAAAATATATAGCTTCTAGTTACAAATAACATATTTAAAAAAAAACTACTATGTATTTTCTTTACACCAATTGACTCCTATAAATAAAATATAAAATCATAACCTTTGTACATATGTATATTATTATTGCAAAATAATATTTTACTTACTCTTTTTGTTTTGTTGAAAATTTTGTAAACGACGTTTCTGATCAACCACTGTTTTCTTAACATTTATCATGTTTTGATCATTTTGCATATTATCATCTAAATGACTAGTATCTGACAATATATCATTCGATGATGGTTCATCAACATCTTCATCTACATTTACATTAACAGAAATTTACATTATATTTAAGTTAACAGAATTTATAAATTCTATCATCGGTATTTATTGTACGATGTTATATGTAAAACTGTTTTAATTTTATCTTTAGATGCTGTAAACGCTGTTTTATTGGCTACATATCATCTGAAAATAAACTTAAGACAGCCTTAAATATAAAATCAAATTACGAATGTGCTCTTATATCAAGAGCAAGAAACCAATATGACCTTAAGTTTTAAAATTCATTCCTTAATCACTACTTGACTAAAATGTGATCTAAGAAAATAAATTTTATTTGTGAAAGAATAAAGTACCTTGTTGAAAATCTCGAATAACTTTTCTAGATGCAATTTCTTCATTAATTGTATCATCGTGAGTTTCTGTAGTCTTCGCTGTATTTTCAACATCTGAAAGTTCAGAGTCAGAATCATCATTACTATCACTTTCATTTATATCGGCTCCTTGTGCGGCTTCCAGATATTGAGATATTTCTAAGATTTCTTTTTCAATAACAGGTTGTCTATAGTGAGATAAATGAATTTTATCGGCATGGCCCATAAAATTTGCAAGCGTTGAAACTTCATTTTCAGATAGATTATAATGAACACAAATTGTTGCTATATGCTTCCGTAATTCAGTCGCACGAATAGTTTCTGGATTTTCTGCGCCACTATCTACTGCATATTGCCGTAATAAATCACACGCTAAAAGATATCGGTGTTTATCTTTTTTAAGCGAAGGAAGACCAAATAGGTATGGATTCTTCGAAGAAATTTTTGCAGCCTTTCTATGCTTTAAAATCATTTCGATGCAGTCTCTTAATTCTTCTGTTAGTAAGACTGGTACCGTTCGTCCAAGTTTACCTCTGAGGGTAAATCGCACATATCTTTTAGCAATTTCTTTGGCACGTGCTGAAAGTGCTTTATATATGTCGTTTGTCTGATAATTAATACCTTGATACGCCTTATAATCCTCGATTAACGTCCTTTGTATCTCTCCGGCTCTACGACGATTAAACACTTGTACTGAAGTCAATGTAGATTTAGTAAGGGAAAGCCATGCATCATAGGAGAACTTTTCTTTCAAAAAATTGTAAGCTGTTTCACGTTCTTGTTTTAGAAAATTATGAAGCTTAATAATATCTGCTTTACAGGGTAACGTAATCTTTTTACGTCTTAGATTTCTACTCATTGTTTCTGATATTGTTTTTGATATACGTGTTGCAAAATCTTCGGTAAATACTTTCAAAAAGTCTTCAGCACGTAACTTCCTTTCCTCGTCTTCTTTTCTAATACATCGATTGATTAAAAGTTTACCCACTTCTTTTATTAAACCTCCAAGTCCAGAAGCCAGTGAAGGAGTTTTGAAAAATTTTCCACATAAAGATAAACCGGCTAACGTACTAATTGCTTCAATGCAAGTATTGCTGTATCGGGGGAAGTAAATGGAAGCAAAATCCGTAATATCAGAATTTTTACATTTTATTACTTGAAGCAGGCGACCCATCCTTCTTAATTTTTGTCTAATCAATGCATCATTGTGTTCAGATGTTTTATATTTTTCGCACTGTTGATTACCAAATGCTATTACTAGTTCGTCGTAACGGATATTTCTTACTATATCATCTTCTCGTAAAAGTGGGAAAACTCGTAATCTTAGAGCATTGCTTGCCTCATTATGTATACGTCCAATTATTTGTCTTCCTAAAATTGATATTGATCTACTATCTTTAACTTTAATCATTTCTTTAATGCATCTTTGATAGTGATGTCTGCTTGTAACTTTTAGAATGAAAGCTTTACATTTTGGACATACGACGTATTCAGAAGGTATCCTGTTGTATTCTTTCTTTGAACGTCTTTCTACTAATAATTCACCATCATTTCGTGCACAATCGGTATTAAAATAGAAATCTCCACGTCTACGTATCGTTTCTAAGATCTTTCTTCGTTCTGCATTCCCTTTTGGCATGTGTTTAAATTTTTGAACTTCCAATTCATTTGCATGTACTCTCTCAAGATGACGAGCTATTTTGCTCTGAAACGTATTGCAATACATACAGAAATGCTTCTTGTTTCCTACACCAACTGATGTAACAAACATTTCAGTGTCATCCCGAGCACATTTCCCAGATACGTTTAGTGACATTGATATGTCTAATCCACTAGAAGTATTTGCCGAACTGTTAGTTTCTTTAGCAAAAGAATTTCTTGTCTGATTCATCACAGGTTGAACGAAACTTTCATTAGACGAAGTGTTTGATGGTACGTAAGATGGATCCTCATCGCTAACATTTTCAATGTTGTCTTCCATAGTATTATTATCAAGACATGCTAAAAGAAGAGAAAAATATGCATGTTAAATAACAAGAAAATTATAGATTTGTTAATATATAAAAAATTATACAGAATGTTTCGTTAAAAAAGATTCACACAAATATTTCAGAAACTTTGTTATTTTAAAAAGTAATTTAAGTAAAAGTTATTTGTTGTTGAGAGAGTCATCTGATGGTAATATTAATTTGATTTTACATCAAAATCCAGATGTTATTTCAAGATCAACTTAATTTTTTAAATCACTATAAATAATTTTATATCGATTCCTTCTAATATTTGGAATAAAATTTGAAGGATAATATGATCAAAAGTGAATAATTTGAGATATGTTGTACTTTAATATGACAATTTTACATAAACTATAAGTTCTCGTAAACTATTAACTTTTTGGTCATCCTACTCTCATAAATTTTTATACCTAATATTGCAAAAACTTAATTTATATAAAAAAATTATAGTGAAGTCCGTTTAAAAAATTTAAGTTGACCTTGAACTAAACTTCTGGATTTTGATCTAAAGTCAAATAATGATCATCAAACGAGTTCCTTAACATCAAATAACTTTCACTCGAAATATTTTTTAAGATAAAGCAAATAAGTTTCTGATATATTTGTGTATATCTTTTAAAATGGGTTACTCAGTATGATCCATATTAGTTAACGAAATGCTAGACGCCAGTATAATTGCTTTTCTAATTTACTTTTTATTTATTATTTTATTTATTGGTTAAACCTTCATTGAGATTTCCAACGTCATCCTGAATGCCTATATCTGATATGTTTAATGACGTAGATGACATGTTATATTTTTTAGTAACATACTTTGTTGTCTCATCTACAGATTGAATAAAATTTTCTTCTGTGTTTGATACATAAGGTGGATCCCTTATCATAAATATTTTTTGAAATGTCTTGTACAATATTATTATTATTGAGGTATGCTAAAAAGAGTAAAGAATAGGCATTAAATATCATAAAAATTATACATTTGATTTTAATATATTAAAAAATTGATATTAATATATAAAAAAATTATATTATTTACATCAATAATTAATAACACAAGTTGACGATTTAAATTTTTTTTGGACTATCTCAAATAAGCAGAATATCTTAAAAAGATTTTTGCACGATGAAATCAAATTCAAATTTGTCTATTAGACGTAATACTTTTGACTAAAATTTCATCGAAGGTTTGAAACAATGATTTTGAGGAAATTTATAACATTATAAATAATAACAAATAATTTTTAGCGCTCTGCTATGTTAAATAACAAATTTAAAAGATGGTAATCGGCGACACAGAGCAACCACGAATGTCAGTGCGCGAAGACCGCGAAAATTTTGATTTTTCGCTGTCTTATACCTGTACACAAGGCACGAAATTTCTTAGCAATATATCGAAGAATTATTTAGGAACAATCTCTTGGTTTTCGAGATCTGAATTCCTACGTTCCTTTTACCCCCCTAGAGTGATGTAGACGAGAAAAATATATCGGTCCGAAAAAGTCGGCTGAATCGGGACATTATAAATAATACTTTCGCGTGTGGCATTGACGAAATTAAAAAAACTTCTCTTTTAACGAAATTAATAAATTCGGTTTCAGCGCGCAAATATCCTTCAGGTTTACTATATCCAGTACGAGATAGTACGAATAAAATAAAATTTGTTGGCTTGTGTAAGCAAATACATAAAAATTTAAATTATATTGAAAAAGATTATATAAATCAGTTATTTTTTATATTCAAATTTAAATAACAGAATAAATTATACAAGATCGCATCTTGTATATTTTCCGCTTTTACATTGTGTTATTGCAATTTACTATAAATAAGAAGTCAAGAACGATGGAAAATTACTTTGATAGATTGATGATCAGATGTATCATGGATTTTTCGTCCTCTGTTGAAATTGGTTTTCTTTAAGATATATAGCTTACTTAAACAACATAGGATTAAAGAGAAATTTAGAATTTGCAAAATATCTAAAATAATTATTTTATACAGTACACATCTGCATCGTGCATGGAATGTATAACAAAATATATTATAGATGTTATATATGTTAAAACTTAAATCAAGTATAAAATTTTTAGGTGTACAATAAAAGAAATGTTAAGAGATAATTATATTTACCAAATATTTAGAGATGTATTTTACATACAAGTAATAATAGCTATTATAATTATATTTTAAATATAGAGTGAGTGAGCAGATTTTTAAAACATAATTTGTGTATATTTACAAGAAAATTATAATTATTTTGAAACAATAACATACCTGTAGTGGAAACAGGTGCACTTATTTCAGAATGTTTAGACATTTTATCTTCTACAATGGTGGGTTCAAATAAGTCGCAATCTTCATATACTTCCAATACATTGCCATGCCAGTTACATGAACGTTTATCTAAAATTATATATATCATTTCACAATTCATACTAAAAGATAAAAGTAAAGATATAAATATACTGTTAATCTATAAGTAAAGAAATAAACATATTATTATATAACGAAAGGATCCACTACAGCTAAGTATAACTTTTTACAAAAGAAAAACTATATAAAAAATTACGTAGAGAAACTAAAACAGAGTTTATTTTTACAAAGATCTAAATCAATCAAGTTCAATGCAAAATGGTACGGATGTTCTGACATTAACATTCATCGATAATCTTTAGATGTTTTTTTTTATATAGTACAGTCAATTAAGCGATAGAAAACAGACCCATAGATATCTATTTCATTTTAAGAGCAGGCTGAATAACTCAGTGCAGTTTAAAAATAATTTTGTAATTTATTACATACCTTCATCGAGATTTCTAACTTCATCCTGGATATCTATGTCTGATATATTTAATGACGTTGATATGTCAGATATATTTAATGACGTTACTATGTCTGATGTATTCAATGACATTGATAATAGACTAGAAATATTTGCTGAGCTATTAGTTTGTTTAGCAACAGAACTTGTTGTCTGATCTATCACAGGTTCAACAAAATTTTCACTATATGATTTATTTGATGATACGTAAGATGGATCCTCATTGTAAACATTTTTTTCAATTTTGTCTCCCATAGTATTACTATTAAAAATTCCTACAAAAGGAAAAAATGCACACTAAATATGACAAACATTATAGATTTTGACAAACATTATAGAATATTATAGATTTTGTGCTAATAAGTAAAAAAAGCATGACATTTATTCGTGTAATTAAGTATTAATTAAATACATTATTTCAATTAAATTAAGAATGAAAAATTTTATTTAAATACACATAATTAGTAATCTAATTTGCATGCAGTTATAGAAATTAAATTTCTTTTGTAACCTTCATTGAGATTTCCATCGTTATCTGTATCGTTATGGACATTTTTGTGTGGTACATTTATTGACGTTGATATATGTAATCGATTAGAAGTATTTGTTGAATTGTTAGTTTGTTTAGGAACAGAATTTGTTGCCTGATCTATCACAGGTTCAACAAAATTGTTATTTGATGAATTATTTGATGATTCATAAAATGGATCCTCATCGCAAACATTTTCACTACTGTCTTCCATAGTATTACTATCAAGACATGCTAAGAAAGAAAAAATAGTTATGAATATAAATATGAAGATAGATATCTCACAAAACTATAAATTTTGTTCTAATAAGTAAGAAAATATGACCACATTATTCGTATCATAAATTATTACAATAATTAAATATATTAGCATTTCAATTGAATTAAGAAATATTAAACATATATACATATATATAACATAAACTAATTATGACATAACTATGACTAACTATGGCATAAGAAATATTGAGTTATTTAAATATAAGGCTGCTTTTGCGAGAGAATGATCATGATCAACTGCAGCGCAGGATTAAAATAAATCCAGATTAAATTGATCAATTGCAGTGCAGGATTATTTTAATCTGTATTTTAAATCTATCGCAAAAGCAGCCACGATGATTAACAATAATAATTTGTAGTAATATAAAATAAACTAAACAAATTATTTATTCAAATAAATTCCACCTTACCTTCTTGATTCTGGATTTGCAGCAAGTTTTGTTTTTTGTGCACGTTGGGCAAAGTAACACGATGTAATATAATTTTAGGTACACACAGGTTAGTTAAAGAATGCTTAATATCATTAAGTACAGTAATATTTTCTGTAATAAACAATAGAATAAAAGATTTTCAAATAATAATAAATTAATGATTGAGAGAGTGAGAGAGAGAGAGAGAGAGAGAGAGAGAGAGAGAGAGAGAGAGAGAGAGAGAGAGAGAGAGAGAGAGAGAGAGAGAGAGAGAGAGAGAGAGAGAGAGAGAGAGAGAGAGAGAGAGAGAGAGAGAGAGGGAGAGAGATACGACAAATCAAATAGTTTATTTGGCTATTTCTAACCTCTTTTATGATATATGCATTATACATATACTTACTATGTTGTGCTATGATCCGACAAGTATACTTGACATTTTTATATTTTGCCACACATTCATTTTTATTTTTTTTAACGTTTTCTGATTTACAAATATGATAGATCCCATCATTGAATAACACGAGAGCAAACATTGTGTATGTTTCTTAATACATAGTACGATACACGTGGCAATATCTATATATTCCTTTTCCTCCTTTTTTATAAGCACCTATTTTTATTATATTGTAATAAATGGTATTGAGAGTATTGAGCATTGTTATAAAACATTTACTAATGTGATAAAGAAGTGCATATGAAAAAAAGAATAAAAAAGAATGTAGATATTTCCGCGTGTACTATATTTATGTATTAAGAAACACACGCAATGCTTTTTCTATTTGTTTTATAACAATACTCAAAATAATTGTAAATTAATTACCACTTCAGACACAAAAATTTATTAAAATCTAATTATTAGATTATCTAATTATTAGATTACCTTCATATAATTTTCAACAAACACTAAATGACCGTTACCACCTACGATGAGATATCTTGTCTCTTGTCTCTCGTCGGTGCCGTTACTAATTTGTTATTAAGGTCCGGTTTTCATAGACCGATCTCAGAACCTATGTGAACTTGGCATCCGACTTTAAGAAAATGTATTTTTTAGATATACATTCGATTAAGGATGTGTAGGAGATACAATCGGAGACAAAAGCACCAACACTATTCATCTTATAGAAAATCTGTACATGTTATAAGAAATCGCTATAGTTTAATTGCCTAAAGGTGCCTTTTCATGCTGACGCTAGACGCTGAATTTTAGCGTCAAAAGACGTCATCATATGATCAAAATTGACGAATTGGTATTTTTATTTTTGGTCATATGACGTCTTTTGACGCTGAAATTCAACGTCTAGTGTCAGCATGAAAAGGCACCTTAAGTTTAGTTTTTAGTTGTTTCCAGAGTTGACATAACGAAATGCTCAGAAATCGGAGAAAAAGCCAGAATGTCAACAAATTATTATTATTTTGTTCTAAATGATTTAGTAAATGCTATTAAAATTTTGCAACATTATCCCTTAAAAATGCAATTATACATGTAAAAAATTTTGAAATACATGGTACCATTTTTTCCATATTTTTAACGTAATTTAATCGATCATAATAATGATTTTTTATAAGATTATATGTAAAATTAGCAAAAATTTAAATTATAATAACTTTTAAATGAGTTAGTAAATTAAATTCAAATTTTAACATTAGCTTTAGTATTAAAGCGGAAACGATTTATATAATTTTGATGAATTTTGTTCCATTTTTAAATGTCTCCTATACATCCTTAAGCATTGTTTGTACCTGTTTGTACCGTCTTTGATTTCGTTTGTACCCGAAAAATTGCAAGTTATAAGAGTTAAAAAAATCGTCAGCATCTCATTTTGAGATATCGTAATTTTTTTAATGCAGGTTGATTCAGCATTATTTGTGCCCGTTTGTATTGCTTTTCGTTTCGTTTTCTCACCCCACGGGGGTGAAAGTACCGAATTTTCTTCCATAAACCATAGCATAAAATTAGCGTAGGCCCTGCGCACAATAGGCAAAATATTAGGAATAAATATTAAATATTAGGAATAAGAATTATTTTTAATATTAGGAATAAGAATTATTTTAGAATAATAAAATCGAAAAGACGGATATAAAAATACAAATTCGGGTATAAAGGACTTTTATTAGCTTATATAGCTCTTTTACTAGTCCTTTATATTTGAATTTGTATTTTTATATCATTCTTTTCGATTCTTTACTCCACAATATTTCTTATTCCTAATATTTAATATTTATTCTTAATATTTTATTTATTGTGCGCAAGGCTTAATATAATTTTATGCTATGGTCCTGGTAAAATACGTTGCATTAAAAAAATTACTAAAATACGCGGACCGTATATTAAAGGGACACGAAATTATACATGGTTCCGATAAAATACAATGCATTCGTATCGGTTTTATCTGGACTGTCCTGATAAACTACTGAACATGAAAAGTATTATCAAGACCGTCCAGCTAAGAGCCGAAGGTCCCGCTAAAATACGTTTCAATCAAAAAATGGTCCAGCTAAACTACGTAACACAAACATATATATATATATATATATATATATATATATATGTGTATATATATTCATAAATACTTTCTTGCTACGTTATCATACTAATATTTGTTTCTTTCATGAATATATAATTTATTTAATATAAAACAAGGAGGTAAATATAAGCTAATAATAAAAAATAATGTAAAATGAAAATATAAAAAAATGTACATTTTTGATATCTCAATAATTCTCATAGCAGTGCTATGTGGGTACTATAAGCTATCAATATATATATATATATATATATATGTACGTCCAAAGGCAGTTTTCAGGACGTTTTCTAAAAACATGATATTTGTGGATAATAGCGTAGTAAATTCTGTCTGGAATACTTTTTCGTCAAAAAAAGGCAGTAATTTTGGCAATATTTTAAAATTTATACGGATTGGCACTTACCAGGTCAACTATTTATTTAACTAAAGCGACATATATCATTTTATTTAATGCTTGTATTTTATAGATTTTACACTTACTAGTAGTTTTTCATTAATTTTGTGTTGTAAAAAAGAAAATTATCAAAATTATATACAATTTTTTCGCAAGTCCTCAATTCTACCTTTTAACTGAATTATTCTTTATAGAAAAGGCAGTTTACAGACTATTCATTTTTTTAATAAACAACAAAAATAATTTTTTTACCAAAAATTTTTTAATATTATATGAAAAATTATGTTAATCCTAAGTGTAATAAAGTACTAAAATCCAGTATTAAGTAGAAGCAGGGTAAAATTTTGAATAAAAATGCAGGTTCTGAAACCAACCACTTCTTCAAAATTATATTATATGTTAGAGCAGATTTCAGGTTTCATAATTTTAAATATGACATTGAAAACAAAACTATTAAATTCTTATAAAAACTGTTAAAAAACAAAAAATGGTTCAAGGAAGATTAAAATTAAATTATCTGAAAACTGCCATTTCGCAGTAATATATAGATCTGGAAACTGCCATTTTACTTATATTATATATAAATCTGAAAACTGCTATTTTACTATTATATATAAATCTGAAAACTGCCATTTGAGAGAGAACTTTAATACTTTCGGCTTTCTAGACGTAATTTCAATACTTAATGAAGTTCATGCTACACGTTTAGCTTTATATTTTATTATCAGTATTTGGCGCACTATCGGATTAACATAATCCACAATGTTAGCTGTGCTCATCGGATTTTGTCAATCTGCAGAACGAAATCGGGTCTGAATGAAGAATTCATGGGAAATGAATTTTATTTTACAAAATTACGAAAGTCATTGTTTTTTATGATGGGCAAATATCTATTAATGTAATTATTTAAAAAGATTCAATAATTTTGGTCTTCTATTAACGAAAATTCAACGGTCTGAAAACTGCCATTTTACTATTATATATAAATGTGAAAACTACCATTTTGCTATTATATATAAATATGAAAACTGCCATTTGAGCATGAACTTTAATACTTTCGGCTTTCTAGACGTAATTTCAATACTTAATGAAGTTCATGCTACACGTTTAGCTTTATATTTTATTATCAGTATTTGGCGCACTATCGGATTAACATAATCCACAATGTTCATCGGATTTTGTCAATCTACAGAACGAAATCGGGTCTGAATGAAGAATTATAGGAAATGAATTTTATTTTAAAAAATTACGAAAGTCATTGTTTTTTATGATGGGCAAATATCTATTAATGTAATTATTTAAAAAGACTCATTAATTTTGGTCTTCTATTAACGAAAATTCAACGGTCTGAAAACTGCCATTTTACTATTATATACAGGGTGATTCAAAACAACCGTTTGTCCTTAAAATGTCGTATTCCTGGCTGAATTCTAAGACGATTTTTCCTTTGCCAAAATTTTATCCGAAGCTTAGTTTTCAAATTATAAAAGGAAAAATTTAGCGAATTACGGCACGAGTACGGGCGGTAGGCAGGAGCGGCGCAACTCATTATCCGACGCGGGCGATTTACGCGAGGCGCTCGCTGCGATCAGCTGTTAACTACACGCGATGTGTGTGTGTGTGTGCGTGCGTGCGTACATTCTCTCTCTCTCTCTCTCTCTCTCTCTCTCTCTCTCTCTCTCTCTCTCTCTCTTTCTTCCTCTCTCACTCACTAATTTTTACCTTGTAGAGATGTTTGATGTCTTCTGATGAATAATTGTTGCACGACTAGAGTGGACAACAATGAGACGACACACCGTGACACACCGAATAATAAACGAATTTTTTTTCTTTTATAAATTGTATCGACACTTTGACGAATACACTCACGCACTTGATCGAAAATTACGCAGAGAAAATTTTCTCTTAGAAATTTTCTCTTTACCCTGAAAATCTTGGTAATCGTGGGACAATATGGTGTGGAAAGAATTTTATGAGAATTTTTCTGATTAATATTTATTACAATAAAAATAATAATATGTATCACAATAAAATATAAAATATGTTTGATTAATTTTACTATGCAATTTAGTAAAATTAATCAAACATATTTTATATTTTATTATGATAGATATTATTATTTTTATTGTAATAAATATTAATCAGAGAAATTCTCATAAAATTCTTTCCACACCATATTGTCCCACGATTACCAAGATTTTCAGGGTAAATTCTAAGAGAAAATTCTCTCAGTTTATTTAATAACCGATTACAACACTAAATCACAATCGGTTACTACCGATTAATTATTAAAAATTACTTGAAAAAACGCGTTAAGTTAAATGCACAGCACAAGTTACTCGATGCGGACGACAATAGAGTCTGCGGCGACGACAACAGACGGGCGACGCGACGCGACGCGACGCGACGCGACGACAACAATCACCGCGGCGTTGCCGAACGTGTGATTGACGCGAGACTCGCGAGACGCTACCATGTCTTGCGGTTAATCGAAGCCTTTGCATTGTGAATGCGCAAATTTCGAAAACGTATAATAATTAAGTTATTTAAAAAAAAAGTATTATAATACATTATAATACTTTTTTTTTTAATAACTTAACATTATCCGCACGTTTTGCCTTTTCTTTCTTAAGCGAGACGTGAGAAAAATTATTATTTTTTTTTTAATTATATTTTGCGAACAGGATGTTCCACGTATAAATGTGTTGGTCGCTCTGAAAAGAGCGGATTGTTTTTGGTCGCTCTGAAAAGAGCGGATTGATTTTTAATTAAAAAAAAAATTTATAATAGGTGCTCAAAATGAGCACCATCCATTCTAACGCAAGCTCTCATGCGTTTTTAATAAATTTCTTTGGACGTTCTCCATTACTTCTTCTTCGACATTCCAAATTGCATGTCGCAATCTTGTTTCTAAATCGTCGACGTCCTCGGGAAGCGTTTTGTAAATCAAGTACTCTGCGTTGATACCACTGCTTAGTCCAAAGGATTAAGGTCCGGGGATCTTGCGGGCCAACGTATCGATTCTTCTTGTTTGTTCGGAAGGACATTGCCATCTCGTATTGTCTCTGAGCTGCTCGAAGTATGACGGGAGTCGATAGATTATTGATTGCAATGTCGATCTGCATCTTATTTATACGATTCGCGGGGGGCCGATGTCGCGGGCGTCGCGTGCCGCTATTCGTCGCGGGAGGCGTGGAGGGGGAGATCGCGACACCCCGCGGATTGTATAAATAATATGAAGATTTACAATGCAATCAGTAATCCTTCGATTATTACAAGCGTTAAGAGGACGATATGGCAGCGTACACAAACGAAGAAGTACTCTGCGTTGATACCACTGCTT